>NC_053023.1:711660870-711769927 GCF_003073215.2 Triticum urartu
ATCACATCATTCTCCTAATGATGTGATCTCGTTATCAATGACATCCAATGTCCATAGTCAGGAAACCATGACTATCTGTTGATCAACGAGCTAGTCAACTAGAGGCTTACTAGGGACATGTTGGTGTCTGTTATTCACACATGTATTACGATTTCCGGATAACACAATTATAGCATGAATAAAGACAATTATCATGAATAAGGAAATATAATAATAATGCTTTTATTATTGCCTCTAGGGCATATTTCCAACAGTCTCCCACTTGCACTAGAGTCAATAATCTAGTTACATTGTGATGAATCGAACACCCATGGAATTCTGGTGTTGATCATGTTTTGCTCTAGGGAGAGGTTTAGTCAACGGATCTGCTATATTCAGGTCTGTATGTACTTTACAAATCTCTATGTCTCCATCTTGAACATTTTCACGAATGGAGTTGAAGCGACGCTTGATGTGCCTTGTCTTCTTGTGAAACCTGGGCTCCTTGGCAAGAGCAATAGCTCCAGTGTTGTCACAGAAGAGCTTGATCGGTCCCGATGCATTGGGTATGACTCCTAGGTCGGTGATGAACTCCTTCACCCATATTGCTTCATGTGCTGCCTCCGAGGCTGCCATGTACTCCGCTTCACATGTAGATCCCGCCACGACGCTTTGCTTGCAACTGCACCAGCTTACTGCCCCACCATTCAAAATATACACGTATCCGGTTTGTGACTTAGAGTCATCCAGATCTGTGTCAAAGCTAGCGTCGACGTAACCCTTTACGACGAGCTCTTCGTCACCTCCATAAACGAGAAACATTTCCTTAGTCCTTTTCAGGTACTTCAGGATATTCTTGACCGCTGTCTAGTGTTCCTTGCCGGGATTACTTTGGTACCTTCCTACCAAACTTACGGCAAGGTTTACATCAGGTCTGGTACACAGCATCGCATACATAATAGAACCTATGGCTGAGGCATAGGGGATGACACTCATCTCTTCTATTTCTTCTGCCGTGGTCGGACATTGAGCTGAGCTAGATTTCACACCTTGTAACAAAGGTAAGAACCCCTTCTTAGAATGATCCATATTGAACTTCTTCAATATCTTATCAAGGTATGTGCTTTGCGAAAGACCTATGAGGCGTCTCGATCTATCCCTATAGATTTTGATGCCTAATATATAAGCAGCTTCTCCAAGGTCCTTCATTGAAAAACTCTTATTCAAGTAGGCCTTGATGCTGTCCAAGAGTTCTATATCATTTCCCATCAAAAGTATGTCATCTACATATAATATGAGAAATGCTACAGAGATCCCACTCACTTTCTTGTAAACGCAGGCTTCTCCATAAGTCTGTGTAAACCCAAACACTTTGATCATCTCATCAAAGCGAATGTTCCAACTCCGAGATGCTTGCACCAGCCCATAAATCGAGCGTTGGAGCTTTTATACCTTGTCAGCATTCTTAGGATCAACAAAACCTTCCGGCTGCATCATATACAATTCTTCCTTAAGTAAACCATTAAGGAATGCCGTTTTGACGTCCATTTGCCATATTTCATAATCATAGAATGCGGCAATCGCTAACATGATTTGGACGGACTTCAGCTTTGCTACCGGTGAGAAAGTCTCATCGTAGTCAACCCCTTGAACTTGTCGATAACCCTTAGCGACAAGCCGAGCTTTATAGATGGTCACATTACCATCCGCGTATGTCTTCTTCTTAAAGATCCATTTATTTTCTATGGCTCGCCGTTCAACGGGCAAGTCAGTCAAAGTCCATACTTCGTTTTCATACATGGATCCTATCTCGGATTTCATGGCTTCTAGCCATTTGTCGGAATCCGGGCCCGCCATCGCTTCTTCATAGTTCGAAGGTTCACCGTTGTCTAACAACATGATTTCCAAGACAGGGTTGCCGTACCACTCTGGTGCGGAACGTGTCCTTGTGGACCTTCGAATTTCAGTAGGAGCTTGATCAGAAGTATCTTGATCATTATCATTAACTTCCTCTTTAGTCGGTGCAGGCACCTCAGGAACATTTTCTTGAGTTGCGCCATTTTCCGGTTCAAGAGGTAATACTTCATCAAGCTCTACTTTCCTCCCACTTACTTCTTTCGAGAGAAACTCTTTCTCTAGAAAGGACCCATTCTTGGCAACAAAGATCTTGCCTTCGGATCTGAGGTAGAAGGTGTACCCAACAGTTTCTTTTGGGTATCCTATGAAGACGCATTTTTCCGATTTGGGTTCGAGCTTTTCAGGTTGAAGTTTCTTGACATAAGCATCGCATCCCCAAACTTTCAGAAATGACAACTTAGGTTTCTTACCAAACCATAATTCAAACGGTGTCGTCTCAACGGATTTCGACGGAGCCCTATTTAAAGTGAATGCGGCAGTCTCTAAAGCATAGCCCCAAAAAGATAGCGGTAAATCAGTAAGAGACATCATAGACCGCACCATATCCAATAGAGTGCGATTACGACGTTCGGACACACCGTTACGCTGAGGTGTTCCAGGCGGCGTGAGTTGTGAAACTATTCCACATTTTCTTAAGTGTGTGCCAAACTCGTGACTCAAGTATTCTCCTCCACGATCTGATCGTAGAAACTTGATTTTCCTGTCACGTTGATTTTCAACCTCACTCTGAAATTCCTTGAACTTTTGAAAGGTTTCAGACTTGTGTTTCATTAAGTAGATATACCCATATCTACTTAAATCATCAGTGAGCGTGAGAACATAACGATAGCCACCGCGAGCCTCAACACTCATTGGACCGCACACATCAGTATGTATGATTTCCAATAAGTCGGTTGCTCGCTCCATTGTTCCTGAGAACGGAGTCTTGGTCATCTTACCCATGAGGCATGGTTCGCATGTGTCAAATGATTCATAATCAAGAGACTCTAAAAGTCCATCTGCATGGAGCTTCTTCATGCGTTTGACACCTATGTGACCAAGGCGGCAGTGCCACAAGTATGTGGTACTATCATTATCAACTTTACTCCTTTTGGTACTCACACTATGAATATGTGTAGCAATACGCTCGAGATTCATTAAGAATAAACCATTCACCATAGGAGCATGACCATAAAACATATCTCTCATATAAATGGAACAACCATTATTCTCAGATTTAAATGAGTAGCCATCTCGAATTAAACGAGATCCCGATACAATGTTCATGCTCAAAGCTGGCACTAAATAACAGTTATTGAGGTTTAAAACTAATCCCGTAGGTAAATGTAGAGGCAGCGTGCCGACGGCGATCACATCAACCTTGGAACCATTCCCGACGCGCATCGTCACCTCGTCCTTCGCCAGTCTCCGTTTATTCCACAGCTCCTGCTGTGAGTTACAAATATGAGCAACGGCACCGGTATCAAATACCTAGGAGTCACTACGAGTACTGGTAAGGTACACATCAATTATATGTATATCAAATATACCTTTGGTGTTGCCGGCCTTCTTGTCTGCTAAGTATTTAGGGCAGTTCCGCTTCCAGTGACCCTTCCCTTTGCAATAAAAGCACTCAGTCTCGGGCTTGGGTCCATTCTTTGGCTTCTTCCCGGCAGCTTTCTTGCAGGGCGCGGCAACCTCCTTGCCGTCCTTCTTGAAGTTCTTTTTACCCTTGCCTTTCTTGAACTTAGTGGTTTTATTGACCATCAACACTTGATGTTCCTTCTTGACTTCTACCTCCGCTGATTTCAGCATAGAGAACAACTCAGGAATGGTCTTTTGCATCCCCTGCATGTTGAAGTTCATCACAAAGCTCTTGTAGCTTGGTGGAAGCGACTGGAGGATTTTGTCAATGACCGCATCATCCGGGAGATTAACTCCCAGCTGAGACAAGCGGTTATGTAACCCAGACATAGTGAGTATGTGCTCACTGACAGAACTATTTTCCTCCATCTTACAGCTGAAGAACTTATCGGAGACTTCATATCTCTCGATCCGGGCATGAGCTTGAAAAACCATTTTCAGCTCTTCGAACATCTCATATGCTCCATGTCTCTCAAAACGCTTTTGGAGCCCCGGCTCTAAGCTGTAAAGCATGCCGCACTGAACAAGGGAGTAGTCGTCAACACGTGTCTGCCAAGCGTTCATAACGTCTTGGTTCTGTGGGACGGGAGCTTCACCTAGCGGTGCTTGTAGGACATAATCTTTCTTGGCAGCTATGAGGATGATCCTCAGGTTCCGGACCCAGTCCGTATAGTTGCTGCCATCGTCTTTCAGCTTGGTTTTCTCTAGGAACGCGTTGAAGTTGAGGACTACGTTGGCCATTTGATCTACAAGACATATTGCAAAGATTTTAGACTAAGTTCATGATAATTAAGTTCATCTAATCAAATTATTAATGAACTCCCACTTAGATTAGACATCCCTCTAGTCATCTAAGTATTACATGATCCGAGTCAACTAGGCCGTGTCCGATCATCACGTGAGACGGACTAGCCAACGTCGGTGAACATCTTCATGTTGATCGTATCTTCTATACGACTCATGCTCGACCTTTCGGTCTACTGTGTTCCGAGGCCATGTCTATACACATGCTAGGCTCGTCAAGTTAACCCTAAGTGTTTTGCATGTGTAAAACTGTCTTACACCCGTTGTATGTGAACGTAAGGATCCATCACACCCGATCATCACGGCGTGCTTAGAAACGACGAACTTTAGCAACGGTGCACAGTTAGGGGAGAACACTTCTTGATATTGTTATGAGGGATCATCTTATTTACTACCGTCGTTCTAAGTAAACAAGATGCAAAAACATGATAAACATCACATGCAATCAAATAACAATCGTGACATGATATGGCCAATATCACATAGCTCCTTTGATCTCCATCTTGGGGCTCCATGATCATCTTGTCACCGGCTTGACACCATGATCTCCATCATCATGATCTCCATCATCGTGTCTCCATGAAGTTGCTCGCCAACTATTACTTCTACTACTATGGCTAACGCGTTTAGCAATAAAGTAAAGTAATTTACATGGCGTCTCTCGATGACACGCAGGTCATATAAAAGAATAAAGACAACTCCTATGGCTCCTGCCGGTTGTCATACTCATCGACATGCAAGTCGTGATTTCTATTACAATAGCATGAACATCTCATACATCACATATAGATCATTCATCATTCATCACAACTTTGGCCATATCATATCACAAACCACTTGCTGCAAAAACAAGTTAGACGTCCTCTAATTGTTGTTGCAAGTTTTACGTGGCTGATTTAGGGTTCTAGCAAGAACGTCTTCTTACCTACGTTAAAGCCACAACGTGATTTGTCAACTTCTATTTACCCTTCATAAGGACCCTGTTCATCGAATCCGCTCCAACTAAAGTGGCAGAGACAGACACCCGCCAGCCACCTTATGCAACTAGTGCATGTTAGTCGGTGGAACCGGTCTCACGTAAGCGTACGTGTAAGGTTGGTCCGGGCCGCTTCATCCCACAATACCGCTGAAGCAAGAAAAGACTAGTAACGGCAAGAAAGTTGACAAATCTACGCCCACAACTAATTGTGTTCTACTCGCGCAAGAAGAACTACGCATAGACCTAGCTCATGATGCCACCTGTTGGGGAACGTTGCAGAAAACAAAAATTTTCCTACTCGTTTCACCAAGATCATCTAGGAGTTCATCTAGCAACGAGTCATCAGATGCATCTACATACCTTTGTAGATCGCATGCGGAAGCGTTCAAAGAACGGTGATGATGTAGTCGAACACGACGTGATCCAAATCACCGATGACCAGCGCCGAACGGACGGCACCTCCGCGTTCAACACACGTACGGGACGGGAGACGTCTCCTCCTTCTTGATCCAGCAAGGGAAGAGGAGAGGTTGATGAAGATCCAGCAGCACGACGGCGTGGTGGTGGATGCAGGGCGTCACAGAAGCAGGGCTTCGCCAAGACTACAGGGAGAGACGTAACGGGGAGAGATGGAGGCGCCAGGGGCTGGTGTGAAATCCCTCCTCTCCCCCCCCACTATATATAGGGGTGCCATGGGGGGGCGCCGGCCCTAGTAGATGAGATCTACTAGGGGGGGCGGCGGCCAAGGGGAGGATTCCCTCCCCCCCAAGGCACCTAGGGGTGCCTTCCACCACATGGACTCCTCCATGGTGGAACCCTAGGCGCATGGGCCTATAGGGGCTGGCGCCCCAGCCCACTATGGGCTGGGTTCCATCCTATTTCAGCCCATGGGGCCCTCCGGGATAGGTGGCCCCACCCGGTGGACCCCCGGGACCCTTCCGGTGGTCCCGGTACAATACCGATAACCCCGAAACTTGTCCCGATGCCCGAAACAGCACTTCCTATATATAATTCTTTACCTCCGGACCATTCCAGAACTCCTCGTGACGTCCGGGATCTCATCCGGGACTCCGAACAACATTCGGGTTTCTGCATATACATATCTTCACAACCCTAGCGTCACCGAACCTTAAGTGTGTAGACCCTACGGGTTCGGGAGACAAGCAGACATGACCGAGACGACTCTCCGGTCAATAACCAACAGCGGGATCTGGATACCCATGTTGGCTCCCACATGCTCCACGATGATTTCATCGGATGAACCACGATGTCGAGGATTCAATCAACCCCGCACGCAATTCCCTTTGTCAATCGATATGTTACTTGCCCGAGATTCGATCGTCGGTATCCCAATACCTCGTTCAATCTCGTTACTGGCAAGTCACTTTACTCGTACCGTAATGCATGATCCCGTGACCAGACACTTGGTCACTTTGAGCTCATTATGATGATGCATTACCGAGTGGGCCCAGTGATACCTCTTCGTCATACGGAGTGACAAATCCCAGTCTTGATCCATGTCAACCCAACAGACACTTTCGGAGATACCCGTAGTCTACCTTTATAGTCACCCAGTTACGTTGTGACGTTTGGCATACCCAAAGCACTCCTACGGTATCCGGGAGTTACACGATCTCATGGTCTAAGGAAAAGATACTTTGACATTGGAAAACTCTAGCAAACGAACTATACGATCTTGTGCTATGTTTAGGATTGGGTCTTGTCCATCACATCATTCTCCTAATGATGTGATCTCGTTATCAATGACATCCAATGTCCATAGTCAGGAAACCATGACTATCTGTTGATCAACGAGCTAGTCAACTAGAGGCTTACTAGGGACATGTTGGTGTCTGTTATTCACACATGTATTACGATTTCCGGATAACACAATTATAGCATGAATAAAGACAATTATCATGAATAAGGAAATATAATAATAATGCTTTTATTATTGCCTCTAGGGCATATTTCCAACACACTAACTGTCACTTACCCTTAACTGTACCGGTGAAATGGAATCTATAATCCAGCTCGAAGTTACACATTGAAACTTTGCGGTGCTGCTACTTCCTCCTCCAGTTGTTACCCCACCTTCAAGGTTACATATAAAGGTGGTGTATAAGTACCCACCCTTACGTGTTAGACAAAGTTTAGGCTAATCAACATTAAGCCATAGTCCCACAGTTTAGAACACATATTTTTTAGGACAAAATGGTAAGCAATTAACCTACTGCACATTTTTGATGAAATCTTGCCGAGGGCAGGTGCTCGTGCAATTTATACAGAAAAACTAGCCGAAAAGCACACAATAGATGACACCCGAAAACATATTGCACATTTCAGTTAAATAAAGAAGAACACCCACTTAAGGGCGAAAGTGTGCAATATAAATGATACTACCTCTGTCCTAGTTTATTTGTGTCATTCGTATTTTATGCCAAATTTTGACCTTAGATTTAACTAACAAAATGTTAATGCATGTCTCAAAAAATAACACCATTGAAAACTATGTACAAATACGAATCTCATGATATAATTTTTGATGACACATGCATCATATTTTGGTCAAATTTGACACAAAATACAAAGAGGATCAATAAACCAGGACAGAGGTAGTATCTGTGACTGAACGCCCACCTTGGACAGCCACCAACCGCACCCCCACCACCTACTCTTTTCGCCACTAGGGCCACGCGGGCCTGAATGGCAGCGATGATTGTGGGGCTTCTCCCTCGCTCTTGCGCAGCTCGGGTGGCGTTGGACGCCTTATCTCATGAGGGAGCGGCTCGTTGTTGGCTCATTAGGCGGTGCTAATATTGGTCGTTTCATCGTGGGGCAGTGGTGCGTGGTTGTGGTGGCAGCGTCTAGTCGCAATGGTGGCACGATTGTGCGGTGATGGATCCTTTCATGGTATGGATCTCGGAGCCTTGTGTCCCTAGCCCTAGCTCCGTGTGCGCACCAACGGCTAGTGGGCTGGTGACCCCATGTTCCTAGGAGGTGTTGGCAGGGACCTGGCAGATCCAAACCCATAGGTGGAGGCGTCAACCTGAGGTCCGAATGCCACAACTGCGGGCCGCAATTGATGGGAATGATGCGGGGAGGATATCTTATCTAGATCCGTGTAGGATTGAAATGGGGTGGTCGGTGTTGCCGGTTCCACGTCATGATATGCTCACTACCATGGGAACGGGGTCGTCCGAGGTGTAAAGGAGGTGCCTTTCCACTTGGTTCTTCAATGAGTGGTGACCGATGGCGAGGTAGGGGTGGGGGCTAGACTCATGGACGCGGGGCTACAGCCCCGGAGAGGGTGAGACTGCACAGGGGTCTCTATGGCAAGCAATGTCATAGTGGTGGTGGTTATCTCCTTGGCTATGTGGATAGTGAGGGGTATAGCGGTGGTGGTAGTTCTGTTGGTGCTTCAGCGGTGACGCTTCCCTGGTTTGGATCTGGAGGCCTCGTGCTGTTAGCGGAGGCCCTCCCCCTGGGGTTGGCATGTTGATCTTGGTACCTCGATGTTGCACGGTGGGGGTGAGATACCAAGAAAAAGCTCCGCCCGCCGGCGGAGATGCCTGCAGGTGTCGCATCTGTTGGAAATATGCCCTAGAGGCAATAATAAATTGGTTATTATTATATTATATTTCATTGTTCATGATAATTGTTTATTATCCATGCTATAATTGTATTGATAGGAAACTCAGATACATGTGTGGATACATAGACAACACCATGTCCCTAGTAAGCCTCTAGTTGACTAGCTCGTTGATCAATAGATGGTTATGGTTTCCTGACCATGGACATTGGATGTCGTTGATAACGGGATCACATCATTAGGAGAATGATGTGATGGACAAGACCCAATCCTAAGCCTAGCACAAAGATCGTGTAGTTCATATGCTAAAGCTTTTCTAATGTCAAGTATCATTTCCTTAGACCATGAGATTGTGCAACTCCCGGATACCGTAGGAATGCTTTGGGTGTACCAAACGTCACAACATAACTGGGTGGCTATAAAGGTTCACTACAGGTATCTCCGAAAGTGTCTGTTGGGTTGACACGAATCGAGACTGGGATTTGTCACTCCGTGTAAACGGAGAGGTATCTCTGGGCCCACTCGGTAGGACATCATCATAATGTGCACAATGTGACCAAGGAGTTGATCACGGGATGATGTGTTACGGAACGAGTAAAGAGACTTGCCGGTAACGAGATTGAACAAGGTATTGGGATACCGATGATCGAATCTCGGGCAAGTACAATACCGCTGGACAAAGGGAATTGAATACGGGATTGATTGAATCCTCGACATCGTGGTTCATCCGATGAGATCATCATGGAACATGTGGGAGCCAACATGGGTATCCAGATCCCGCTGTTGGTTATTGGCCGGAGAGTTGTCTCGGTCATGTCTGCATGGTTCCCGAACCCGTAGGGTCTACACACTTAAGGTTCGATGACGCTAGGGTTATTAGGAGGACTTGTATGTGATTACCGTATGTTGTTCGGAGTCCCGGATGAGATCCCGGACGTCATGAGGAGTTCCGGAATGGTCCGGAGGTAAAGAATTATATATGGAAAGTTGTTGTTCGGGTTCCTGGAAAAGTTCGGTTTTTTCCGGTATTGTACCGGGAAGCTTCCGGAAGGTTCCGGAGGATTCCGGAGGGGTCCGGAGGTCTGGAAAATGTTCCACCACGTCCAATACAGCAGCATGGGCTGTAAGGGGGCGCCCTAACCTTAATGGGTCAAGGGCACCAGCCCCCCCAAGGCCCATGCGCATGGGAGAGGGGAAACCCTAAGGGGAAGGGCCTCCACTTGACTTGGGAGGCACTCCTCCCCCCCTTGGCCGCCGCCCCCAACCCTAGATGGGATCTAGGGGGCCGACGCCCCTCTCTCCCCACCTATAAATAGTGGAGGGGTGGGAGGGCGGCCACACCCTTGAGCCTGGCGCAGCCCTCCCTCCTCCATAGTGCTTGGCGAAGCCCTGCTGGAGAACCACGAGCTCCATCACCACCACGCCGTCGTGCTGCTGTTGGACTCTCTTCCTCAACCTCTCCCTCCTCCTTGCTGGATCAAGGTGTGGGAGACGTCTCCGTTCCGTACGTGTGTTGAACGCGGAGGTGCCGTCCATTCGGCGCTAGGATCATCGGTGATTTGGATCACCACGAGTATGACTCCATCAACCCCGTTCACTTGAACGCTTCCGCTTAGCGATCTACAAGGGTATGTAGATGCACTCTCCTTCCCCTCGTTGCTAGATTACTCCATAGATTGATCTTGGTGATGCGTAGAAAATTTTAAATTTCTGCTACGATCCCCAACAGTGGCATCATGAGCTAGGTCTATGCGTAGTTTCTATGCACGAGTAGAACACAAAGCAGTTGTGGGCGTCGATATTGTCAATTTACTTGCCGTTACTAGTCTTATCTTGATTCGGCGGCATCGTGGGATGAAGCGGCCCGGACCAACCTTACACGTACGCTTACGTGAGACTGGTTCCACCGACTGACATGCACTAGTTGCATAAGGTGGCTAGCTGGTGTCTGTCTCTCCCACTTTAGTCGGGTCGGATTCGATGAAAAGGGTCCTTATGAAGGGTAAATAGAAATTGGCATATCACGTTGTGATTTTCGCGTAGGTAAGAAACGTTCTTGCTAGAAACCTATAGCAGCCACGTAAAAACTTGCAACAACAATTAGAGGACGTCTAACTTGTTTTTGCAGCATATGCCTTGTGATGTGATATGTCCAAAAGGATGTGATGAATGATATATGTGATGTATGAGATTGATCATGTTCTTGTAATAGGAATCACGACTTGCATGTCGATGAGTATGACAACCGGCAGGAGCCATAGGAGTTGTCTTAATTTATTTATGACCTACGTGTCAACATAAACGTCATGTAATTACTTTACTTTATTGCTAAAGCGTTAGCCATAGTAGTAGAAGTAATAGATAATGAGACAACTTCAAGAAGACACGATGATGGAGATCATGATGATGGAGATCATGGTGTCATGCTGGTGACAACGATGATCATGGAGCCCCGAAGATGGAGATCAAAAGGAGCAAAATGATATTGGCCATATCATGTCACTATTTGATTTCATGTGATGTTTATCATGTTTTACATCTTATTTGCTTAGAACGACGGTAGCTTAAATAAGATGATCCCTCACTAAAATTTCAAGAAAAGTGTTCCCCCTAACTGTGCACCGTTGCGAAGGTTCGTTGTTCCGAAGCATCACGTGATGATCGGGTGTGATAGATTCTAACGTTCGAATACAACGGGTGTAAGCCAGATTTACACACGCAATACACTTAGGTTGACTTGACGAGCCTAGCATGTACAGACATGGCCTCGGAACACGGAAGACCGAAAGGTCGAGCATGAGTCGTATAGAAGATACGATCAACATGAAGATGTTCACGGATGTTGACTAGTCCGTCTCACGTGATGATCGGACACGGCCTAGTTGACTCGGATCATGTTTCACTTTGATGACTAGAGGGATGTCTATCTGAGTGGGAGTTCATTAAATAATTTGATTAAATGAACTCAATTATCATGAACATAGTCTAAATTGTCTTTGCAAATATGTTGTAGATAAATAGCTCACGTTGTAGCTCTCTGTTTCAATACGTTCCTAGAGAAAGATTAAGTTGAAAGATATTGTAAGCAATGATGCGGACTAGGTCCGTAGTCCGAGGAGTGTCCTCACTGCTACATAGAAGGCTTACGTTTTTGATGCACCGCTCGATATGCAAACCCCTACAACGTCGTCTGTGGATGTTGTGAACACCTGACAGACACATCCTGATGACTACTTGATAGTTTAGTGCACCATACTTTACGGCTTAGAATCGTGATTCCAATGACGTTTTGAACGCCATAAAACATATGAGATGTTCCAAGAGCTGAAATTGGGATTTCAGGCTCATGCCCGTGTTGAGAGGTGTGAGACCTCTGACAAGTTCTTTTGCCAACAAGATGGAGGAGAATAGCTCAGCTAGTGAGCATGTGCTCAGAATGTCTGGGTGCTACAATCACTTAAATCAAGTGGGAGTTAAACTTCCAGATAAGATAGTGATTGATAGAGTTCTCTAGACACTATCACTAAGCTACTAGATCTTCGTGATGAACTATGACATGCAAGGGATGGAGTTGATCCCCGAGCTGTTCGCGGTGCTTAAGACCGCAAAAGGTAGAAATCAAGAAGGAGCATCAAGTGTTGATGGTTTAACAAGACCACTGGTTTCAAGAAGGGCAAGGGCTAGAAGGGAAACTTCATGGATGGCAAACCAGTTGCCGCTCCAGTGAAGGATCCCAAGGTTGAACCCAAACCCGAGACTAAGTGCTTCTATTGTAAGGGGAACGGTCACTGGTAGCGGAATTACCCCAAATGCATGGTAGATAAGAAGGCTGGCAACTTCAACAAAGTATATACATGTTATTAATGTGTACCTCACTAGCACTCCTGGTAGCACCTGGGTATTGGATACCGGTTCAGTTGCTATTATTGGTGACTTGAAGCAAAAGCTACGGACTAAACGGAGACAGGCTAAGGGCGAGGTGACGATGTGTGTTGGAAGTGTTTCCAAAGTTGATCACCATCGCACGCTCCATCTGCCTTCGGGATTAGTATTGAACCTAGATAAATGTTATCAGGTGTCTACATTGAGCATGAATATGATTAGATCATGTTCATTGCAATACGATTATTCATTTAAGTTAGAGAATACTGGTTATTCTGTTTACATGAATAATACCTTTCATGCTCATGCACCCTATGTGAATGGTTCATTGAATCTCGGTCCTGGTAATACACATGTTCACGCCAAAAGATGTAGAGTTAATAATGATAGTATCACTTTTTTATGGCACTGCCGCTTAGGTCATATTGGCGTAAGATGCATGAAGAAACTCCATGTCGATGGAGTCACTTGATTTTGAATCGCTTGACACATGCGAGCTATGCCTCATGGGTAGGATGACTAAGACCCCGGTTTCAGGTACAATGAAACGGGCAAGTGACTTGTTAGACATGGTCCAATCAACTACGAGTCAGCTGGATTTATCCTTGTCATTTTGGGATACGTTGGGGCACGGGACGGCGGACGCGGCGTGGCCGGAGTGGAGAAGAGCCAAGAGAGGCTGCTGGCACCGGCAGTCGGGCGGTGAGAGGTGGCCGGCGGTGGGAGCGTCACAGTACTGCACGACAACAAGCCACAATCTGCAGGGGGCGTGGAGCTACTCGACCCTGCACGGCTCCCCTGAGCAACGCCCATGGCTAGCCACGATGCGGCCGCCAAGGCATCGCCCAAGGCCAGCCACTCCGGCGACGTCGTCATGGTGGACGTCGAGGTGCAACCTACGCATGAATCAGAGAGTCGACATTTGTTAGTTGCCACACGAAGGGGATGGTCAAACCGTCAAAGAGAGAAAGAAGATAATTAACGAGCAGGACCCATATTTTTTTAACGTCAGTCAGTCAACGTTTTGTATCCTTTTATCACGTGAGCGATTTGCCAAGTCGAAACGTGATTCAAAATTTGATTAGTGCCTTTTGCCACTCTCAACGGTATCATTCCATGTGTTCTGTCACGAATCATAAAGTGATGTTTTTTTATCGAAATATGTATTTGGCAACCCTGTGCCAGATTGCAAAAACGCCACACCATCTGCCATTCGTTTTGATCCAAATTGAGTGAGCGACATCACGCATCTCGCATCGCTCGAGCACCACATCTCTCGGCAGTTTTGCATCTCGCATCGCAACACTTGAGCGCGCCCCATCCCCGAGCTTCAACCGCGCCGCATCGCCGCCACCTTGTCGCGCCCCCTCCGATGAGCCGCCGTCGGTGAGCCAGACCGCACTGCACCTCCCTGCTCTTTCTTTCCCCTCCATCCTCCTTCCTCCCTCTCTCTGTCTCATCTTCTTCTTCTCTCTGTTATCCCATCTGACGGGAGCTCCTCCACTGGATTCCACCCGCCTCGACGGTCGCGACCTCCGGCGACTCCTTGACGTCCGCCACCGCCCCCCGCCTGCACCTCTCCACCGGCCGTCTAGCTTGATCTGTTGCTCGACGCCGCTGGAAATGCAGCTCCTTCGCTGTACCCCCTCTGCCCTGACGGTTGTGGCCTCCGGCGCCTCCCTG
This sequence comes from Triticum urartu, assembly GCF_003073215.2. Lineage (NCBI taxonomy): Eukaryota > Viridiplantae > Streptophyta > Magnoliopsida > Poales > Poaceae > Triticum > Triticum urartu. The sequence continues at coordinate 711,675,330 of NC_053023.1, forward strand.
ATGTCCACCGACGACCCTGCCTACACAGCTCCGACAGCCGCTTAGCTTGCCGGTGAGGGTTTGCTCCCGTCGAGCACGTTGACCCCAACCACGTTCGCGAGCCTGCACCGTTGAATGGCCCGCAAGCAGTCCACCCTTCCTCTATTCCATTTTTCTCTTCTCCGGTATTTTTTGACCCGGTACTTTTCTTGGAAAGTATGATAATTGACCAGAGAAACAATTGTTCAAAACATGCACCCAAAAAACTTCTGTTTAAATAACAAGGTGATATATGCACCAAAGAATTGATAATTTAGGTACAAATACCGTGGTAATTGTGACCTTGAGGAAATTTTTTGTTGAAAACAACTCTGATAACTTCAGTGTAAATAACATGACAATATATGAACCGCAGAGTTGATAACTCTAGGTAACTTTGAAAGGGGTGGGGAGTTGTTAAAAACATGCACTCGATAACTTATGTAAATAGGAGGGTAACATACAAACTGTAGATCTGATAACTTGGGTAGAAATATAGGCGGTCGTGGGAGGAGGCTATGCAGCGGAGACGAGAACGGGAAAACATACTACTTACAAACACCACGGTAATATTGACCAAGCAAGAAAAATGATCTGAAAAATATGTCAACGGTAGCTTCTATGTAAATAGCATGGTAATATACGGAGTACATACACAATAACTTATTGTGGTAACATTGATCAAGAGAGAAAAGTTGTTGTAAAACATACCCCGGTAATTTTTATGCAAATAGCACGGTAGTATACACACTGCAAACATGATAACTTACGCAAAAACACCGTATTAACTTTGATCTAGGAAAAAAGTTGTTGGAAACATACCCTCGGTAAATTTTGTGCAAACATCATGGTAATATACACACCACAACAACTTAAGCACAAACACCATGATAACTTTGACCCAGATGAAGTTGTTGAAAAGCATACCCTCGGTAATTTATGTGTAAATAACATAATAATTTACCCGCCGAAGACCTGTAACTCTCGTTCAAACACTATGATAACTTTTTGACCTTGAATTTTTTTAACATTAACCCCAATAAGTTCTAGGTAAATAGCACGGTAATGTACTTACTATAGACACAATAACTTACGCAAAAACAGTATGGTAGCTTTAACCCACGGAAAAAGTTGTCGGAAATATATCGTTGGTAAATTTTGTACAAATAGCATGGTAATATATGCACCGCAGACGTGATAAGTTATTCACAAAGACCATGATAAGTTTGATTCGGGTAGATGAAGTTGTTGAAAATATACCCCGGAAACTTATGTGTAGATAGCACGGTAATAGTCTTGATTTGTGGAAGAGTAATAAAAAGTGGTAATACGCATCACGTACAAATACCTGATAACTTACATACAAACATCATTGTAATATTTGACTCGATAGGGAAATTATTGAAACATACTCTCGTAAATTTTGTGTAAATAGCATGATTGCATACGCATCACGTACAAATACCATGGTAATATTTGACTCGATGGGGAAATTATTATAAACATACCCTCATAAATTCTGTATAAATAGCATGATTACATACGCATCACATACCTACGTACAAACACCACGATAACTTTGATTAAGAGGAAAAATTGTTAAAAACATACCCCCGGGAAACTTATATGAAAACATCATGGTAATATACGAACCGCGGCTGATAACTCATGTACACGCACCGATATAACATTGACCAAAGAGCATGGTAGTATACGAACCTCAGACCTAAAAACAACATGGTAATATAAGAACCGCAAGCCCGATAACTTATATGAATACAACATGGTAATATATGAACTGCAGGGTCGGTGAACCATTTTTATGCGTTTGATAACTTATGTGGAAATAGCACGGTAACTTGTATATAACTGGCATGGTAATTTATGTAGCCTAAGCGTGGTAAGTTTTGGCTAAAAAAAAAGTCATCGGAACATGCCAACATGGGATCTAGTTTCGAAGATCTCGGCGCGACGAATCTTTTATGTAGAAACGGTTTTTACATCGGACCGACGGTTTAAGCTACAAAACATTTTAAATTTTTTGAATAAAAAGAATGTAGAATGACATCAGCTTTTTTGTCCTCTATTGTATGCATATACTTAGAAAAAAAAATGCACGTGAAAGAAGAAATAGTCAAGCTAATATATGCATATATTTAAAGTGAAAAAAAATAAAGGTGTGACAGTTTTGTTTATATGGCACACATGTGTCAAATATCACAGTCTTTTTTTAATTGCTAACCATGACACAAATGTGATGGTTCTGTGAATTTTACTCACAAGAATCATATCCACCATACTCTTCGCCAAGGCTGCGCGACAGGATACGGACGGGGCAGCAGCACCTGGGATCCGTGACACATCTTCCTGCGGCGGAAGCTGGTGTCGTAGTGTACCTGCTGTGCCTCCCGCCCCGATGTCGTCGCATCCCGCCGTGCCCGTCACCTGCCCCGCCGCCGCCTTCTTCCTGGAGTCAATCAGCAAGATTAGCATCTAACCATGTGTTCTCTGTGTGTGTGTGTGTGTTTTTGTGTGTATATACGTAGCCCATTGATGTGCAGCCAGCAGCGAGGCGATTTACTTGTTGACAGATCACAGATGACATTGTTGGTTCTGTACTCGGTAGGCGAAGTGACCTGATGGTTGGTTATACCAACTCAGTTATGAGTCTGAATGATAATTGTGCCGCATGATTTATTCTCCGTCAGCCTATTTTTTCTGCAGTAACGTGTGCTTGAGGTACAAGCCAGGCTCGCGTCTGAAACGAGCGCCGATTGATTCAAAGAATGTTTCATGTTTGGCCCGATGTCGTGGTGATCCCGGCGGAGCAGTGAGGGGACTGCTTGATGAGTCTGAATGATAATTATGTCGCCTGATTTATTCTCTGTCACCCTAATTTTTCTGCAATAACGTGTGCTTGAGGTACAAGCCAGGCTTGCGTCCGGAACGAGCGGTTGATTGATTCGAAGCACGTTTCATGTTTGGCCTGACGTCGTGGTGATCCGGTGGAACAGTGAAGGGACTGACTGCTTGATTGGTTAGGTGCGGCGCCACTGCTCCTACGGCCGCCACACACACACACTTCCCTATCATCGTCGGCACTCGGCACGCTAGCACAGTGAGCATATACATGTCGTGGCGTGCAGCAAGGCGATGGTGCACAGCGCAAAAAGATGATGTGATAAGCGGCGATCCGCGGCCCGATCGTCAACCTTGGCATCTAGTTTAGCTGCTCCCAAAGGCGACGTCGACCTGGCATCGATACCACCGTCTCGCTTCTTGAGAGACCAATGCCAAACCGTGCAGCTCCAACACCTGATGTGCCTACGGCCGGCCTACCCGTGGACCGGCCTTCCACTGCCTCTCCGGGCCGCTTGCTTGCTTGCTCTGAGTTGAGTTGATTTAGCCTACCTGTACATATCTCCTCATCACCTAGCTAATAGCCATTATATTCCATGAACATACGTGTTACTCGTACAATCACTAGCTGCCTCTTACCCTCAACTGTGCCGATGAAATGGAATCTGTAGTCCGTCTCAAGTTACTGGATGCGCCATGCAACTATCCTCAACCGTTGAAAGTTGCGTTTTTTTTTTAACTTTCGTTGAGAAGTTGACGCTTGCGGTTGCTGATACTTTCTCGAGTTATTGCCCACTTATGAGCTACAAAGAAGACATAGAAACACCAACACGTACGCTCCCTTCATACATAAAAAAACACAGAAATGCATATATATCCTGCATTCTGCGAACGATGAGGCTCTCACGGCCGGAGATAATCTGGGAACATATAGCCAGCCAACTGTAAAAAAAAAAAACAGTTCGAGCGGGAATCTAGCCACTGCTCGCCGAGTTGGACTCACTGTTGCTTGGCGACAATGCGCGCGCGTGATAATGCGTTTATGGCAATGTCTGTTAAGAGCATCTCCAACAGACGCTCTAGATTAGCCGCATGTTGAAAAAAATGAGTATATTGCGTGCGCGCGACCGAAACTGGCGCTCCAGCAGAGGCAAAATCCCACGCGCCGCAAAGTAGGTTCAGCGTGTTAGGGAAAACGGCATCGCACGCTGCTTATTTGGTGCGCCCGCTGCAAAATCTGGGCTGCTGTAGGTGAGACCGCCAGATTGGGCGCCGTGTTTTTGCACTTCTGATAAAGCAAAACAGCAGCCCGGCATGCTAAAGCGCTGCAAAAAAAATTAATACACCGCGCAACTGCGCGTCTGTTGGAGATGTTCTAACGAGTGCTCATGGGTTCTCACAAGCTTAATGAGATTTAAATGGACCGAACCTAGCATGAGCTTTTGCTTGTTAATCTCAATGAGCTGAGCAGCTCGTTAAGCCACCTCTAGTCTCCACACACCTCTTCAACGGACCCGTGGAACTCGACCATGAACATACGTGCCAATGGGATCCATCCATTATAATTGATTATCGGGTGATGACGCCTCTTGGGGCATCAATTTGGGATGACGACCCAAATCTTGATAGGTCTCGATGATCCCAACCTCTTTATCTAGATTGCATGCATGTGCCATCGACGACTTGAGAAACTTCTCAACATAGACCTCAAAATTTCATAGAGACCACAAGAAATCTATTAATGCACCATAATCTTCCTTTTTTACCCAGCGGTCAGAGCTCAGTTCCCCTTGCGATACCTCGACCTTCCGCTATCCATTCATCGTTTGCGGGTTGTGGACTTCCAGCATTTGCTTGATAAGATTGCTGGAAAGATCATGACTGGCCAGGAAAAGTACATTAAGATGGCTGGAAGGAGCACATGGGTAAAGTCGGTTATCACTTCGCAGGCCATCCACCACCTCACTTCGCTTGTGGTGCCCAAAGGAATGATGGCGTCCATCGTCAAGCTGTAGCGGGCTTTTCTTTGGGGAGGCACGGATAAAATTTCTGGAGGCAAATGTAAGATAAGATGGGAGAAAGTTTGTACGCCCAAGGACATGGGCGGCCTAGGCATCCTGGACATGGAGAAATTCGCACGTGCCTTACGGCTCAGATGGCCTTGGTTGGTTAGGAAGGACACGGAAAGAGTTTGGGTTGATTTGGGGCACCCGTGCGATGAAGAGGACATGTCGCTGTTTTATGAGTGCACTTCCATCACTATTGGCAACGACAAAAGGGCCTCTTTTTGGCACTCCTCTTGGCTTGGGGGTCGCAAGCCAAAAGACATCGCTCCCTCCATTTTTGCAATTTCCAAACACAAGAATGGCACCATCCATAGGGCTTTGGATCTCAACAAGTGGATTGCCAACATCAACACAAATTCTGGGCTCACAATTCAGCACATCCTTGAATACTATGAGCTTTGGGTTGGATTACGAGAGGTCTTCCTTGATGAGGGGGGTGGATGATGAGATTGTTTGAAAGCTTTCACCTTCCGGTGAGTACACGGCATCGTCGGCTTACAAAGCTCAACTCGACGACTCCACTGCATCGAAAATGAAGTCTGCAGTGTGGAACAATTGGGCACCGCCAAAGCACAAATTCTTTGCTTGGCTTATCATTCAAGACCGTGTTTGGACGGCGGGCATGCTTCAACGGAGAGGATGGCCAAATTGCGGCCTATGCCAGTTATGCAAGAGGGAGCCAGAGATGGCGGCACACATCATCTTCCGCTGTCGATACACGGTACGCATTTGGACGGAGATCAAGACTTGGATGGGTTTGACCGGTGTGGACATCACCGACTGGAGTAGCTTCAACAGCGTCAACGATTGGTGGCACTAAATGATAGGCGTCAATGGCAATGTGAGAAAGGGCCTCGCATCTCTTGTCATGTTGGTTTCATGGGAGATTTTGAACGAGCGGAATGAGAGAGTATTTAGGATGGTGTCCTCCATGCCAAATGTAATCACGTCTAGAATCAAGGTGGAGGTCAGACGTTGGGGGTTCGCAGGGGCCAAACGTCTGAGTTCTCTTATGCCGCGAGAGTAGGCTTATCGGTTTCGGGCCGTCTACGGGCGGTCGGTCATGTAATTCAAAACTCTTCTTAATTAATGAGATGAGGCAAATCTTTTGCCTCCGTTTCGAAAAAAATAATTATAACCCACTATCTATTTTTTCTGTGCATGCAACCTTGCCACATACGTAAGGCATGCACGCAAGTCATAAGCTACTTTGTCACATTAAGATTTTGCATGTCTCATCACCCAAAATAGGATTTGGACGGTGGATAGACCCGCCAAACGCAGATGGCCCAACTGTAGTCAATGCTCACTGTGCAACCACACCCAAGAGACAGTTGCGCATTTGACCTTCCAATGCCACTTTTCCAGTCAAATTTGCAACATGATTAAGGATTGGCTTGGCCTTCATCTTCTGGAGTAATCCCTTTGGAATGATTTCAATGATGTCGTGTCCTGGCGGAATCACCTTATCCACCATGACAGTTATCAGAGCAAAGGGTTTGGCTTCACTGGCCATGTTTGTTTCGTGGGAGCTATGGAATAAGCGCAATGCGAGGGTCTTCAACAACAAGCATTCGTCCTCTCAAATCATCTCACGCATCCGTAAGGAATCCTCTTCGTGTGTGGCCGCGGGGGCAAAGGAACTGGGTATTATCATGCCGAGAGAGTAGGCTTTTGTTTCTATTTAGTTGCCGTTATGCGAGTGGTATGTAATCTCTCTTCTTAATTAATGAATGGGCATAACAAAATTACCACTTTTTATAAGAAAAAAAATCGCATTACTCTCTATATGCATGCACTTGACAGTACGTGTTGGTCGATTGGAGCATATCTATGTAACCTTCACATTTTTGTTAGAAATGAATTTTTTAACGGATTACAACTTTTTTGCTCTTTTAATACCCTTTGTATTTTTTTAAGCTTACATTTGCAGTTTTAGAAGTTTATATATCAGCTGTATACATTTTTTTATAGCAAAGTTCTTGTAGCAACGTGCGAGGCATCATCTAGTTTGATGTGTTAGGTGCATGGGCCATTACCACTGCACATTTGCATTATTGGCACGCTAACACAGCACAGGCATGTCGTGGCATCAAGCGATCATGCGTAAAGGTGGTGTGATAACCAAGCGGTTAGGCGCTTCGAAAGGCGACGTCGACCTGGCATCTATGGCAGCACCGGCCGTCTTACTTCTTCCGGCCCGGAGAGAAGGCCAAATCAAGCAGCTCCAGCGAGCCAGCGCACCCAATGTGCCCTACGGAGGGTGGGTGGACCTTCCACTGCTCCGCATGCACAAACATATCAGCCAATCACACCTAGCTCGCTAGGTGGCCATGAAACGTGTTACTCGTACACTCACTGGTCGTCTCTTGCCGTGAGCTACGGTGCCAATGTGAGTGCAACTATCCTCGACCGTTGACACTTGCGGTGCTGGCACTTTCTCGGGTTATTATTGCCCACTTTTATGCTAGAAAGTGATGCATAAGTACCGACACGTACGCTGGCCTCATACAGTAAAAACGCAGAAATGCATGCATGTATATCATGCATTCGCGACGCTGCGAAAACGAAACGCATTTGCACCAATTATTGCAGCGGCCACGAAGAGAGGAGAATCTAGCCAGGCAGCCAGCTCTAAGAAGAAGAGATCGATCGAGCAGGCGGGAATCTAGCCACCACCGGTCGCCGAGATGGACTCACTGTTGCTTCACGACCATGCGCGCGTGATACACGTCTCCAAATCTCCAAAAGCTCCATCTTCGCACGAAAGGTGGGCAGGCAGCTCGACGCCGGATCGTGCATCGCCTCCGCATTTCCATCACCTGTGTCTCATATTCCTGCCGTCTTCCGGAGACCATGGATGCGAGCGTCCGACGGGGACGCATGCAAAGCAAAGCATACACACCACAATGGCACACTGCTCCGCCGGTCATGTCGAGACGTGCGGCCGCCCCACCCACGCCGGGAAATATCGGCACAAAATATACCCCGGCCGCCGGCGAGCCCCACGCACGCACGCACGCACACCGCTTTGCATAATGCTTTCGAATCCTTTGCAACCATCGCTAGCGCCTTTCCCTCTCGTCCGAATCCATCCTCCCGTTCTGGATTGGGACGACAGCGCGACGCCTCCCACCAATGGCAGAGAAACACATATGATGAGAGATGCGTCCCGCGGATATCGCCGGTGGAAATCTGGCAACATATCCGACCCGACCGGCCCCGATCGGAATCCGAAAGAAACTTGATTGGAACTATATATTGTCTGTATACGTATAATATGAAAAGATTCTTGATGATCAGGCTTCGATTTGATTGCAACCGAAGAAACTTGCCCTGGGCGACATATGATGATGATGATATGACATTACGATGATGATGCGATGCCGATGCGTTCTGTGGATATCGCCGGTGGGAATTTGGCAATATTATCTCTGTATACACTATGGCTTAAGAATATTCCGGCACTAGCATGCACATCGCCGCCACGACGGATGGAAGCTGGGTGCATGTCTAGCTTTGTGTGAACGATCGTATAGTTAAACGGAGGCGGGTCACTCGCCGGTTGTTCTGCCTGCCTGCCAGAGTGCCAAAGTGGCCAGGATTCAAGGGATTCACTGCCTCACAAGGGTTCCTTGTCCACCATCCGTCGAACAGATATTTATCTGCTTGTGCTGCCTTTGTGAAAAGAAACTATCTTCTGTTGGAAAAGATTGCTGATTCATGCTTGATTGGCACTTTGGCTGCTCAGGGAAGAGAATAAGCTTGCTGCCATTCCAAGGCTTGGATCTGCCGCAACAGGGTTTTGCATATTACCAGACTGCTCGGCTCATATTGCAAGGTGGCTTGGTCTAGGGCATCTTCAACGCGGATCATCAAAGGGACCTCGTCAAGGCTCTTGCATACCGTGCCGCGCGACAGGGTCCTCCCTAGAGCCTCACCTTCGCTCAAGTTGCATATTTTCAGACAGAGTCCAATGCATATGCAAGTTTGACCTTGACCATGGGCACACTCCCCTATGCGACGTACGTATATATGTGCGCATGCACGGCAGGTGAGAAAAATGTTTCTGGTTAGCATATCTCCTAGTATGTACTCTATATCATAATAGATGGGTTCAACATGCACTTTGGTGGGGAAGATACAATATTGTGTTAGCTGTCCACATCAAGATCGATAGGATATCTTTAAGTGTTATTTCTAGAAAACAATGCTTGTGTGACTCTATAATTATATGTTCATTAAAATTATTTATAAAATCTGTGATTAAGTCATATATATTTGGTACAATTATGAAAATTAAACTCTTCACTTAAGCACTAGAGATAATCTCTTAGTTAAGAGAAGAATACATGGCCCCTTATGTTTTCCATTCTCTCTTTTCTTAGTGAGTAATTATTCTGCACTCTTTAGCTAAGAGAAGGCAGCCATCACCCCCCCCCCCCCCCCCCCCCCCACTAAAATGTCCCTTTTAAAACACAATGGATACCACTTCATTAAAGAGCACATGAAATATACACTATGGTTGAAGATGATAGCATAAGCCAACTTTATCGCTGGTGGAGAACTCCAACACCAAACCTCCACCAACAACATCAAGGGTTTTGACTGTGCACGTCATTGATATTTCTTGCAGATACTTATCATGTATATGCGCATGAGAAACAAAGCGATTTGAGTACAAGATCTGTGTTATGATCCTTTGTGAGTGTGTTTATTGGTTGTTGTGTGCGTCCTGATAATCCAGATGGAGGACCTATGCTTTGTATCTCCTTAATGCTTCATTATGATTTAACGAAAAGCAAGTAGATCAGGGCGACAACGTGATGTTCTCACCAATGGCGGGCCGGGGAACACATATGATGATAGAACATAATAATCATGATGATATATAATGGATATCGTCGGTGAAGATTTGGCAATATATGTACCGTTGGTGGCTTGTGTGGCACTAGCAAGCATGTCGACGCCACGATGGATGGAAGCTGGGTGCATATCTAGCTTTGTGTATATGATCATCCTATATATAGTAAACGGAGGTGGGTCACTCGCTGGCTGTTTTATCTGCCAGAGTACCAAAGTAGTTCACACGTGATGGATATGATTCACTAATTTTACAAGTGTTTCTTGTCCACCTTCTGGCGAGCAGATATTTCGCTGCTTCTGTTTACCTTTATGAATGAAATTTGATGTGTTAGAAAAAGACCGTTGTTTTAGAATAAAAAGATCGTTGATCAAAACATTCGTGGCTCCGGCTGGAAAGTTGCTGCGTTTTCAAGGCTCCTGCCGTGGCATGTCGATCGGGGTCCAACCCAATCGATCGAGCACAAGCCGGTCACAGAATATTTCGTCTGCCGTTCGCATATGCATGCAAGCTTGACCTTGGCTGCGGGCACACTCCCCTATGAAACATACGTATGTACATATGCCAGGTGAGAAGACCTCAACATCTATTCTATAAGTAGCCTATATAGCTAGATCATCTACGGGTTAATTCAACATGCATGGGTGCCAATGCCATGCACGTACAAAGCGTAGGTTAGGCCGTTGGGTGGGTGTACTAATATGAGTTAGGCATGCACTGTACACCGGTTGAGACTTCAGAAGAGACAACCTTTCTCGTAGCTCCCCACGTCGTCTAGACATGACAACAAAAAATATAAATCAAAACATGACATGTCTTTATGTTATTTCTAGAAACTAATGTTCTTATGCCTCTAGATATGTTCTTATGTTATCATACATATTTTTTTACCTGCGAAAAAATATATGTATGATAACTCAGTTTTTGGTATAAAATAAGTGATGAAGAGATGACCTCCAATACAATAAAGAAAAATATCTTCTCTAAAAGCACCCGAGAGCATCTCGTACTTAGAAGAAAATAGATTAGAAATAAAGCGTTGGGACTAGATGGGTTCGCCGCTGAGTTCTATCAAAAATATTGGGGGATCATTAAGGGGATCTTCTTCCAATATTTGAGGACTTATACAATGATGATTTTTCATTGTTTCGTCTCAACTTTGTAATTAGTACGCTTTGCCGAAGAAAGTGGATGTTGTTTGGATTGAGAAATTTAGACACGTTTGCTTGTTGAACATCATTTTTTTAAATATTCACAAAGTTGGGTACTCATAGATTGTTTACTATTGCTCATAATATTGTGCGCCCTACGCAGACTGCCTTTATGCCTGGTCGCATATTTTTTAGGGAGTGGTTATCCTTCATGAGAATCCATGAGCTCCACACTAATAAACTCAATGGAATTATCTTTAAGGTGGACATTGAAATGGTCTACAACAAAGTAAAGTGTTCTTTTCTTCAACAAGCCATTAACATGAAAGGTTTTGCGGCTGGATGAAGGAAACAAGTTGCTCCTTACATTAATTGAGTATTTTTGCAAACTACAAAAACTATTTCACCACCTAGCATCTAACTTAGTTGGTGAGATTTTTGAATTAAGACTATAAACCTGAAGAGAGGTAGTATTATCATAGCAAGAGCCAAGGAAGATGATCAGGTTGGAGGCCTTATTCCTCATCCGGTTGAGGAAGATGTGTCTATCCTCGAGTATGCAGAGGTGTATCTATCCTCTAGTACGCGCGACAGGTTCCACCCCAGAGCCTCACCGTCACCAGTTATGCGACAGCGTCCATCCCAGAGCCTCACCTTCACCCGAGTTGCGTATTTTCAGACGGAGTCTGATGCATTTGCAAGTTTGACCTTGACCGTGGCACTCTCCCTATGCAACGTACATATGTGCGCATGCACGCCAGGTGAGAAAAATGTTTCCTGTTAGCATATCTCCTAGTCGTACCATCATAAAGGGCTTCAAGATGCACTTTGGTGAGGAAAAGACAATATTGTCTTCGCTGTGTACATTAAGATAGGATATCTTTGAGTGTTATTTATAGAAAACAATGTTTGCATGACTCTATAATTGTACATGTTCATTAAAAATAAGGAATAAGTATATTTTTCGTCCTCGAACTCTTCTGAGAGTTTAGAAATCATCCCTCAACTTAAAACCGGATAGTTTTCGTCCCTCAACTATCAAAACCGGATAGTTTTCGTCCCTCGCGCTGTTTCAGGCGGTTTTCGTCCATCATGTACAGTAAACTTGCAAACAGTAAATTCAAAAAATAGCAAAAAAAGTCAAAAAAATGTGAAAATTTGTGGGATCAAAGTTCCTCGGGTGCGCAAGGTGCATACAAATTTTCATATTGTTTGGACATTCCAGGTGCTCATGACAAAGAAAAAATTGTAAATATGTACGTTGGTGAACAGTAAATAAAAGAAATAGCAAAAAAATATGAATTTTTTTGGCATCAAAGATGCTTGGGTGTACAAGGCGCTTGCATATTTTCGTGCTGAAATGACATAGGAGGAGTTCTAGCAAAAAAAAATAGTGCACTTTTTCAAAGTTTCTTTCCGAGCCAATTTTTGTTTTTTTTGCCACGAGCTCCCACAATGTCCAAACATCATGAAATTTTGCAGGCACATTGAGCACCCGAGCATCTTGTATGTCAACTATTTTCATACTTTTTTGAATTTGGTTTCTATATTTTTCGAATTTACTGTTCACTAACGTACGCATTTATGGTTTTTCCTTTGTCACGAGCTCCTGGAATGTCTAAATAGCACAACAAATTTCACACACACCTTGCGCACCCGAGGAACTTTGATCCCACAAATTTTCAGATTTTTTTGACTTTTTTGTTTTTTAATTTCTTTTACTGTTCATCAGTTTACTGTTCATGTGGACGGAAACCGTCCGAAGCGGCGTGAGGGATGAAAACTATCCGGTTTTGATAGTTGAGGGACGAAAACTATCCGGTTTTGATAGATGAGGGACGAAAACTGTCCGGTTTTGAGTTGAGGGACGATTTCTAAACTCTCGGAAGAGTTCAAGGACGAAAAATATACTTATTCCTAAAAATAATCATAAAATCAAGTGATAACATTTGGTACAGTTATAAACATAAAACTCTTCTCTTATGAAAATCCTATTTTTATGTAAAACTCCTACAAGATTCGTATATACTAGGCACTGAAAAAAAGTAGCAATGCTATAGCGTCCTAAGAATTGCCTTGCTAAATAAATCAGTGTACAATGCCTTACTAATAGTACGTTATAGCGCGATTTATGGCATGCTAATAGTGTATTTTAAGGCCGGCGCATTTTGATTAGTAACTGCTCCCGTCATTCTACCCAACAACCGCCGGAATGAACTAGTACTACGTGAAACTTTTTGCAGAACCTGTACGAAAGTCTGCCATCACCCCAATGCTACCTGTCATTAGGAAACAAATCTCCTTTTAGATCAGAATGGATACCATTTCATTAAAGGGCACAGGAAATATACACTATCTTCTGCCTTTGTGAGAAACTATCTTCTGTTAGGAAAGATCCCTCATTCATGCAGAGAAGAAGCTTGCTGCCATTCCAATAAGCTCGAGTTTCGAGTTATGATTTTGCCAAACTTAGTGACACACCGGCAAGGACACTCTCATCGGCCCTGTTTGAGCAACCCGAACCAAGTTTATTTGAGAACAACGACCAAGACACACATATACAAACTAGATAATGTTACTATTCTCACTGGGTTGTTTATTAATGTTGGGTGGTAGATTTGGTCCACAACAAGATATTCTCGCCAACGGAGGGCCGGAGAACACAAATTTTTTGGGTTGGGTTGGGGGGAGGGGGGAGCGGACGTCAGATTTTTAAACATGATAAATTATGTTGTCGTGAGCATGACAATCCTGACAAGAAACTGTCATGCTTGTGACGGCATAAATTGCCATCCCAGGCGTTAGATTTGTCATGCTAAAAATTTGACATGGAATTTGTAGTAGAATTCTTTTTTTTTAGTGAAAGAGGGGCCGCCACCTCTGATTTCATATAAAGAAACCAAGTTGTCTTTTACAAAACGAACAAGCTACAAACCACTACAACGAAACCAAGAACCATTTTTAAGCTTACATCGTCTAGGACACGAAAATCCCGGACGCATTGCAATCATGCAAGATCACACATATGATGATATTACATTATGATCGATTATGATGAGATGCGTCCAGTGGATAGCGCCGGTGGAAATTTGGCAACATATCTCCGGTTGGTGGCCTCTATATATGGCACTGGCACGCCTGTCGACGCCACGACGGACGGAAGCTGGGTGGGTGCATATCTAGCTTTGTGTGATCGATATTGTAAACTGAGGTGGGTCACTACTCACTCGCCGGCCGTTCTATCTGACAGAGCACCAAAGCAGTTCACAAGTGATCGATATGATTCACTAGTTCACAAGTGTTCCTTGTCCACCTTCTGGCGGGCAGATATTTCGCTGCTTCTGCTTGCCTTTATGAAAAGAAACTTGATCTTCTGTAGAGAAAGATCGTTGATCGAAACTTTGGTGGTTCCGGCTGGAAAGTTGCTGCGTTTCCAAGGCTCCTGCCGTGGCATGTCGATCGGGGTCCGACCCAATCGATCGATCACAACTTCACAAGCCGGCCATAGAATATTCCGTCAGTCCGTTCGCATATGCAAATTTTGACCATGGCTGCGGGCACACTCCCCTATGCAGGTATGCAACATACGTATGTACACATGCCAGGTGAGAAGACCTCAACATCTCTACTATGAGTAGCCTATCTAGATCATCTACGGGTTCAACATGCATGGGTGCCATGTACGTACAAACCGTAGGTTAGGCCGTTGGGGAGTACTGTACACTGGTTGACAAGGGGCAACCTTTCTGCTAGGCATTGCTCCCGCACGTCGTCTAGACATGACAACCAAAATATGCATTGAAACATGATATCTATTGGTGTTATTTCTAGAAACTAATATTCTTATCTCTACTCTTATAAAAGACTCGGTGATGACGGTGTGTCTGTCATCTGTCACTTCTGATCATTAGATATGTATCTAACGACTCTGAGGTAAGTTATGATGTTTTTGCAATAAGACCCCTCTTCTCTGTTCCAATTTGCAGAAAACCCTGTAGTATCTAGAAACCAACCACATCCCTCCCTCACCTTATCGAAACAACCACCTAATATATTTTGAGTGCCAAAGCTATAATATTTTTTTTTGAAGTTTGTGAACATGCATTATTCTATTTTGGATCCGTTGCAACACGCGGACACATTGCTAGTTCCTCTAGATATGTATGATATATACTTCAAACAAGTGATGAAGAGCATATCTCTAAGCACTAAAGAGCATATCGTATCTTACATAAAACAAAGTAGATCCTTTCTATTGTCTTTTTTTCATCTCTTCTCTAAGCACTAGGGATGATCATCCCTTCACTAAAGCACTAGAGATACTCAAAGCGTTAGATATATCTGAGCAATATCCTACAAGGAAGTAATCTGCATACGACGACCGATGTCTGATCTATGTCCGAGACTGACTTTGAATGGCTGTGATCAGAAATATGATGGGAATCGTGTCTAAGACTGATTTAATGTTCTAGAATGGATGTTTCAGTTTCTAAACAATGGATATTGTTCCATTAAGGAACACAATGACACTAAGAGAGTATCATGTTTCAAATACATGTTTCCTAAACAAATGGATACTCTTCCATTAAGGAGCACAATAAATGTGCTTGTGTCGTTGAATATGACATCAAAAGTCAAACTATATTGTTGGTGGACAACTTTTACGCTAAACCTCCATAGCACCACCAAGGGTGTCAATTGTTCTTGTCAGTTGATATCCTTTTGAAGTTTCTTGTAGAGACTGGCCTCGTATGTGCGCATGAGAAGGATACTAATTTGAGTAAAAGATCTGATATTCAATTCAGTGAGCTCAATTGTCGAGTTTTAATTTTGTCAAAGCAATAAGGGCGCTCTAACCTGTTCTGTGTGAACAAGCCCAACAAAGTTGATACGACAACGACAATTGAGCTACATGTAACACACTGAAACCACAAGATCCCTCATTTTAAGGTCTTGTTACACTAAAAGACCCATCGCCAATCAACAAAAGGATAACATTTCTAGACATTCCAAATCCGTAGATTAGCGTAGCGTCATGCCGAAACACCTTCGGGTCCGCTTTATAGACCATTTGACTATCCTCCTTTCCCGCTAATTGTGTGTCGGATCAAAGTGTGTCTGTTTTTTTATTGACACGGTCCATTTATTGTCTTTTGGTATCGCGACTCAAGTCTATAATAATAGATGACACCGGAAATAACTAAGGGAGATAGGTAAAATATATATAGCGGCAGGTGTGAAGCATGTGTAATTTTCAAGAACATAACACACATGAGTCCCTACAAGCATATACATGAGATCATTCAATTGCGATGTCCTCAAAGCAAAAGCGGTGAATGTTTCTCCATCGCAAGGATTGGCGGCATCAAATCCAAGGATCGCATCCGCGGGGAAAACTACGAATTTATCTGTGCTTTTTGCCAAATTATTGAACGCCCCCACCCCACACCCCCACCCTACCCTACCCCCTTGTGTTGTGTTGTCTTGTGTTGTGCGTGTCACCTTTGATTCTTCTCTCCCTTTCTCAAGTTGCGTACCACTTTTCTTCTTTTGTAGGTAGCGACCAGCCTCTTCCCATATCTGCCTCGGCGGGATGCCAGCCCAGGCCCATCTCATCGCGTACATATACGGACACACGCGCTGCGCCGTGCAGTGGCCTGATCACTTCAGCCTGTAGCTAGCAACAACCAAGGCCGAGCTCTCTCGGCACAGCCAGAGCAATAATTCCGCATGGTGGGCATGAGCGGCGCCTATGGTGGCCACAGCAATGGCGGCGAGAGCCGGGCGCCCAAGGAGGCCGTGGTGGTCAGGGCGCCCAAGGAGGCCGTGGTAGTGGGTGCGCCGCCGCCGGGGCCGCCGGAGATGGAGATGGCGGGGGTGGTGCACAAGGTGGCGGCGCAGCCGGCGCAGAGCACGGCGAGCAAGATGAAGGGCAAGGTGAAGGAGACCTTCTTCCCGGACGACCCGTTCGGGAGCTTCAAGGGGCAGCCGCTGCGGGCGCAGTGGGTGCTGGCGGCGAGGTACCTGTTCCCGGTGCTGGAGTGGTTGCCCGGCTACTCGCTCTCCCTCTTCAAGTCCGACCTCGTCGCCGGCCTCACCATTGCCAGCCTCGCCATCCCCCAGGCATGTCTTGCGCTCGATCTCCGCTCACTGATTAATCACTCCCGCTCAAAAGATTAGTTGCTGCAGTTTCGGTCTAAATAGTCTTTACGAATGAGGTTTGCGTTTCCGGTCGCACGTATAATGCATCCAAATGAGATATTTAGGCTGCAGTATTTGGAAGCTAGCCTGTGCGACGGTGCATGGTCAATCAATCTCCGCGCGCGTACCAACAACCCGTGACCAACCGCGCTGATGGTGCTCTCCTGTTTGTGTTCTTGGCAGGGTATCAGCTACGCGAAGCTTGCGAACCTGCCGCCGATCATAGGCCTATGTACGTCTCGTATACACATACATGCTTTTCTATTTATACCTAGCGTGTACGCGTACGTGCAAATGATTAACTGTACGTATGTACGTGTGTGTGCGCAGATTCGAGCTTCGTGCCGCCGCTGGTGTACGCGGTGCTGGGGAGTTCGCGGGACCTGGCGGTGGGGCCGGTGTCGATCGCGTCGCTGATCATGGGGTCGATGCTGCGGCAGGCGGTGAGCCCGTCGGCGGAGCCCATGCTGTTCCTGCAGCTGGCCTTCACGTCCACCTTCTTCGCCGGCCTCGTGCAGGCCTCGCTCGGCATCCTCAGGTACGTGCGTACGTACGTGGCCTGTCGGTCAGCTGCCGGCCACGTCTCTCTCATAGTCTCATGTGTGTGTGTGCATGCACCGGGACTGACACGATACACGATAACAATGGATGTGCTTGTGTAGGCTGGGGTTCATCATCGACTTCCTGTCCAAGGCGACGCTGGTGGGGTTCATGGCGGGCGCGGCCATCATCGTGTCGCTGCAGCAGCTCAAGGCGCTGCTGGGCATCGTGCACTTCACCACCCAGATGGGCATCGTCCCCGTCATGGCCTCCGTCTTCCAGCACACCAACGAGGTCCGGCCATCTCTCAACCGTACACATGCATATGCACACGTACGTGCACGGTGCATGCCTAGCTAGATAGCTAATGTTTTCTTTTGTGCATACGTGCAGTGGTCGTGGCAGACGATACTGATGGGCGCCTGCTTCCTGGCGCTCCTGCTCGCGGCCAGGCACGTGGTACGTACTATCCCGCCACTGTGGTGCACCGTTGACCAGCGCCGAAAGGCACCAAATGCTGTTTCTGCTCTGCTCCAACACGCTTTGTCTCCTCTGTTACGTTACGTACGTACGTTCGTCGTGCACAGTTGACCGGCGCCGATCGGCCTGCTGCCCTACGCGCCAAAACGCCCAAATGCTGCTGCTGCTGCTGCTGTGTTCCGCTCTGCTTCGAGACAACTTTATCTTCTCTTTACTTTATATTTATTCATATCATTATTGCGTTGTCCGTGTACCAGTATACGTCGTACGTGCAGCTAGCTGTGCCTGTACGTACGTGCCGTCGGTCGGCTGGGCTAGAAAATTCTAGGAACGCCGGGTACGTGCCAGGCCACATATGTACGCATGTGGTCGTAGTCGTGGTCGTTGATGATGCGAGATGCATATCTCACTCCGTCCACGGGAGGACGATGGGTAGATGTGTACAATACGGAGTAGCACCTGGTGAACGGATGGATGCACGCCTCCGGCAGTGTTTTACTTTACCCGCAATATATATAAGATTTTTGATAGTTGACAGGGGGAAAAGGTTAGTAGTACGGGTCGACGTCGTGTTCAGAAAAGAGACCGCGGGAGAAAAAGCGGGCGGGCGGTGACTTGTCACGTTCGATTCGCGACGAGGTGGACAACACCGGCCAAGTGGTCATCCGCAGTGACGAGGGACGTTCACTGCTGCAACGTTGGACCATTGTTTCCACTCCCAGTCCCAGCTACTGCGACCTTCACTTCACTGAACCTGCAGCATTCTAATCTCAGCTGCACAGCTGAATCACTGAAGCTATGTATACTTCTGCAACCTACAAAGTCCTTGAGCCACACTTTTAATAGCCAGTGCTGGTGGCAACCCTGTCCAACTCGGTTCATTCTTAACTGCTTTTGCTATGGGTTGGTCAGTTGATGTACTCTGAAACTGACAGACAACTTTTCATTTCTAAATCAAGTCTGCATTCTTGCTGTATGACTGAACCCATGGGTGCTGGCTTGAGAAATCAAGCTCCCCAAGCCTACAATAGTGCAACTGCTACTGCTTGATCTATATATATATATGCTAGCTCTAGTCTAGAGGAGTAGTGTTGCGCCTCTCAAGGCCATACTCATTTCGGTTCCTCGGCAAACAACAGAAAAAAGAAGAAGAAACTCACATGCGCAACCTGCAAAGTCTGAACTTTGCTCTCTACTTCTGCAGCTACATCTTCTTTCAGTACTGACCTCTTTCCAAACGAAGATTCGTCGAGAATAATAAAAGGTCTTGAGCACTTCAGTAGCCAGTGCTGACAACAGCCCTGTTTCACTCTGCTTTTGCTCGGAAACTGACAGCCGGCCGGCCTTCCATTTCCAGAACCTAAAATTAAACCAACTCACTCTTGCAACCGTCGAGCCTAGCTTAGCTAACTCCTGCAGTGCTGCTGGCAACCTTGTCCAGCCCGGTTCATTCTGAGTAGTAGTAAAGTTCTTGAGGCATCCTGTACTTACCTACTTTGATAGCCGGTGCTGATGGCAAGCCTGCCTATCTCACTTCATTCTTGACTGCTTTTGCTATGGGCTTGTCTATGCTGAAACTGGCAGAGAATTTTCCTTTTTTTTGTTACAACCTAAAATCAGATCTGTTTCTTATCCTGCAATTACTGATTCTGACTCCTGCACTCGTACTTACTCGTCTGATATTCTGCGTGCGGGTGTGGATGCAGAGCATCAGATGGCCAAGGTTCTTCTGGATCTCAGCGTGCGCTCCCTTGGCGTCCGTCATCGTGTCCACCCTGCTCGTCTTCCTGTTCAAAGCGCAGAACCACGGCATCAGCATCGTAAGAGATCAACAAAGACTGAACAATTGTTCATATTTTTTACAACTGTGTCATGCAACATGATGGCAAACAACAAATATATGAATCTTTTTTGCCGCAGATTGGTTCGCTCAAATGTGGCCTGAATCGCCCCTCATGGGACAAACTGCTCTTCGACCCGACATATCTTGGACTCACCATGAAGACTGGCCTCGTCACCGGAATCATCTCCCTTACGGTATGCTACATATGACCCTCACACTGCACTAAAAAGATTCACCGGAAAAAAAAACTCTAACACACTTCAAATTGGAAAACTAAAAAAGCGCATCAAATTGGAATTAAGTAGCTGCAATGTATTTTTCATAGCCAGTGCCACTGAAACTCTGAAGTGCCCTGAATTTTGCTCTGACAGGAAGGAGTAGCGGTTGGTAGGACGTTTGCTTCACTCAAGGACTACCAGGTGGACGGAAACAAAGAGATGATGGCCATCGGGTTGATGAACATTGTGGGCGCATGTACATCGTGCTATGTGACAACAGGTAGCCTACATTTCTGGACTTGAAATAACCTCCAATATCCTCTTGCATTCCTTGTAGAGAAACTGAAGGATCAATACCTGCGTAGGAAGGTTATTTTTTAGATAATAATAGAAGGACAAGCCTCCCGGGCTCTGCATCATACGATGCACACAACTAGAGGTCCAAAGCTTGATGGCTCTCTATTATTTCTAACAGGAGCATTCTCTCGCTCTGCTGTGAACCACAATGCCGGCTGCAAGACCGCCATGTCCAATGTGGTCATGGCGCTGACGGTCATGGTCACGCTGCTGTTCCTCATGCCATTGTTCGTATACACGCCGAATGTTGTCCTTGGAGCAATCATCATCGCTGCCGTCATTGGCCTGATCGATCTCCCTGCTGCGTACAACATCTGGAAGATGGACAAGATGGATTTCCTCGTGTGTCTGTGCGCATTTGCTGGTGTCATCTTCATCTCGGTCCAAGAAGGCCTCGCGATTGCGGTAACCAACATATTGCTTATTTTTCTATAGAGGAAGTTGCTACTTTAATTGCTTGGTAGTTACTGAAATTTATCAAATATGCAGGTTGGTATATCGATATTTAGGGTATTGATGCAAATCACGAGGCCAAGGATGATGATTCAGGGCAATATCAAGGGAACAGATATTTACCGGAACCTCCATCAGTATAAGGAGGCCCAAAGAGTTCCTGGGTTCTTGATATTGACAGTTGAGGCCCCCATAAACTTTGCAAACACCAACTATCTGAATGAAAGGTAAAAAGAAACTCCTATTACTGGACAGAAATGTTGAAGTCAAACTGCGGAATAAGTTACAATGCAATACTTCCATTTGTAGGACTAAAAGATGGATAGAGGATGAAAGTTCTTCAGGGAATAAACAAAATGAACTCCGTGTTGTAATCTTGGATCTATCAGGTTAGTGACCCCCGAGATTTTTGTTTTGTTCGCTTCACATTTTAGCATTCTTATTCGTATTATTTAACTCAAGTTCAATAAACCATATGGATGCACCTCAGTGTTAGCTTTCTACAAGTAGCTGAAAGCATGGATGCAACTAAGTGTTAGATCAGGCCTTAAAAATGATATATTCAAATTAGTTGATGATGTTTATCAGAAATGTAGTGCTTTCACTGACGCATCATACATATTTTCCCTTTTTCAGCTGTCCCTACAATTGACACAAGTGGCATAGCATTCCTCATTGACCTAAAGAAATCAACAGAGAAACATGGCCTAGAGGTATACTCATCATATATATGAAAAGTTAATATCTCTTGTTCACAAGCTATCAGTCAAGTTATGTGACAAATTTACCTTTTTCTCTCCCTTCGCAGCTTGTACTTGTGAATCCAACTGGAGAGGTCATGGAGAAAATACAACGAGCGAATGATGCACACAATCATTTCAGGCCGGACAGCCTGTATTTGACCACAGGGGAAGCAATCGCTTCACTTTCTGGATTTGCCAAGATGGCAACACCTTAGAGTGGTTTTGCTGAATTGCCATTTTGATCATCTGATTGCAATGTTAAATTTGCATTGCCTTCTCATCAGTGAAAGTGCCTGCAACAAAGCATTTCACAAGTTTGTTTGTAGCTATCTTCAGTGCCCTTCAAGTCTATGTGATGGAAATTAGGTGCTTGAAATATGTACATTCATGGTTTCCCATCAACATGAGTTCTCGCAAACTTTTGAACTTCGGTGTCAAGAACTAGTACATGTTTAACTGTAGAAACTGTAACCGAATTACCTTTATTTACTTTCACATGGTTCTACATGACCCATTAGCATAGATCATACATACATAGCTATAATTCAGAGTTCCCAATTGACACTTGATATACAGTATGACACCAAACTAATAATAGTAACAGCAACACTACACCATGTAAGCAAAATCATCTTGGAATTTCAGATGAATGGATGAACTCTTTTTCCAAGCTGTACAGCCTAGTTCCTTCGCTGCCTTTGCTTCCCTTGTATGACTGAGCATTTATAGCACTCTGGTTCACTCTTGTGATCTGAGAACTGAGATTGACCTTTAAGTTCTGCACATCTTCAAGTGTTGTCTCCACTTGTCTCATTGTAGGCCTTTCTTCACCTTTTAAACTTAAGCATGCTTCTGTGAGTCTTGCAATCACCTCAGCATCTTCAGCCCCTCCCTCCTCAACAATTTGTGTATCTAGAATATCTAAGAATCGATTATCCCTTATAAGTGACACAAAATGAGATGCAAGGCTTGTGCTTTCTGACGAATGAGAAGAAAAAACTGGTGTCACCCTCGTCAGTAGCTCTGCTAGGATAACAGCAAAGCTGTAAACATCGCTCTTCTCCGTGAGTCGACTGGTATAGTAGTATTCAGGATCAAGGTAACCATAAGTTCCTTGGACGGCTGTAAGTATTCCTGTCTCATCTATTGCAATTGACCTTGAAGCTCCAAAATCTGATACTTTTGCTGTTAAAGTATCAGTAAGCAATATATTTGCGCATTTGATGTCCCTATGGTATACAGATATGGAAGCAGCAGAGTGCAGATATGCAATAGCCCTTGCAGTTTCCAATGCAATTTTCAATCTATCTTTCCATGACAAAGGGTTCTCACTTTGGCCATGGAGATGATACGATAGAGTTCCATTCGATATGAACTCATAGACTAGTAGAGGAACTTCTGTCTCGAGGCAGCAGCCAAAGAGCTTCACCACATGCCTATGGTTTGTCTGTGAAAGTATGACAACCTCATTTATGAACTGGTCGATTTCCCTTTGAACTACAATTTTGGCCTTCTTGATGGCCACAACACGTTGATCAGATAAGATGCCCTTATAGACTGTGCCATGCCCACCGCCGCCAAGGATCCGATTATGGTCAAACTTGTTGGTTGCTTGCTCTAGCTCTTCTAAGCTGAAAATTTTCATCTTTTCGGCTATATCTTTGTTCGAAGAGATTAACTGTTGCAGAAGCAATCCATGGTTTTTCTTAAAGAACTTCTGTCTGAACTTCTTGGCTCTTTGTTTCTTGAGTTTTTTTGTGACTTGGGCAACACCTAGGACTGAAAACAGTAGGCTAAAACCAGCAGCAATTGCTATTATGGTAATTAGACCTGCAGAAAGCAAACGTAAGAATGATAGAACAGTATATGTTTTGTTCACTTCAAGAAATCAAGCTGCTGCATTGAATCTGTTTCAGACTACTCAACTATACCATAAAAAAGGTTTTCTTGGTATATAATATCTACTAGACCATTCATATTGGAAGTACTTTATAGTCATTCTTTTGTTTCTTTTTGTTATCCATGTCTGACTGATCAACAATCCTACTGATGCTTTGAGTTAGCATTAGAAATAACTAACTGTAAAAAATTTCTAGTAAAACTTACCTGTATATTAGTTCAGGGGCAAAAAACTAAACTCACAATAGTTGACGAACAAAACATGGACTTTTCTCTTTGTAATTGTCACCAACAAAAGCCTTATTGAGTGTGTTTTCTGTACCTGGTAAGTTGATGATTCTTTTCTTTGCTGAGCATCGGTATGTCCCTGGCATATTGATGCAGGTCCCATGGCAGGGATAAACACCTGGCTGTAGGCACTCGTCGATATCTGAAGGAAAAAAAACACTGTTGGAAAGCAAGGGGGTTTATAAATTGAATAGAAAAAACTAAGATAGCACACGTGCATATTCTCTCGTAACGTTATAACTACCGCAAGTCCGCAACTATGTAAAGTAGAACCCAGCAGAATCTACAAGTAACATACCTTGGCACCCATCAGTGATGTTAGGGGTTGCCCTTGTATCCTCGAGTCTAGTATCAGAGTAAAGGATAGTAGTTGAGTCTAGTTTTTTTTTTGGCTAACATAGTGTACATAGGTTCTTACAGGTTGGCTGCGCCCCCTCCTCGAGTTTAATTCAAAATCCTTTCCAAGATTCCAAGCAAGGAACCTTGAAACGACTACCAATAAACCGTAGTGACCAGTGGCGGAGCTTGAGCCCAAATCATGGGGGGGCATGGGCTGAAGGGGAGGCAAACATAACAAATGTCAGCTTATTTTTTATGGAAAATAGGCCTAATACCAAGAAACATATGCATGGTTTCTTGTGAGCTAGGGGGGCCATGGCCCAGGTTGGCCCCCATGAAGCTCCGCCACTGGTAGTGACTAAAGTTGCAGGGCAGAATTTCTTTAGCAGGATGGCATGTTATATTGGGAAGATGAAATTTCATAGGTAAGACAGTCTTAGCTCTTACTAGAACACACAATAATCTTTGCTAAAGTGGTTGAACTGCCTCATCTTTTGAGTTTGACATAACAGACCACATTTACTACATGGTGACTGAACTGGTTAATGTGATCTTCTTGTGTTACAAGGGAACTTAATGGATGAAATTAATTTTACTTCATACATTATTCTTATCTATTAATTCACATGTTCTAACTTAACCCCCACAAAAATAGAAGCTCCCTTTTCTCTCGGAAGAGATTCTAGGATTGAATTTCCTTTTAGAGGTTATTATTAATTATCATGAGATTTGCTTACCATCAGAGCCCAAACTCATGAGTTTTAATTTATACTCTCCCACACAAATATAGATATTAGATACAGTAAGAAGTGTCAGCCACTGGATGGAAAATAGGGGGAGGTGAGTGTGTAGCGGTACCTTGGCATCCCTGACGCATGTAAGGATTGCCTTCGTATCCGTCCAAGCAACTGCACCTTATTGCAAATCCATTAACGTAGGTAACGACGCTGTTCAAACTTAGGCATCTCCAGTGAGAGACATTAGGATCGTAGAACACTATATCACGGTCTCGGTCTTGTTCCAGCCACCAAATTAATACGGTGCGTACGGCTACGGCGCTTAGACTTCCCCAATGGTGGTCATAAGAACCGAAGGTGTTATTAAGCATCATCCCCGCATTCCCGTTGAACCACTCGCGATCGACTATGAACGCGGCCACCGACTCCGACGGTGTGTCCCATGCTGGGTATACGACCTCCGTATCGTGCACCAAATGCTTGAACATCACCTGGTACACGGCCTCTGTATTGTCCAAATCACCCTTGAACATCGTCCGGCAGCAGCCAACGCCCGAACACGAGGTGTACTCCTCAGGTTCGGTGCCCGGAGACCTATCGCACAGCGCGGCACAGGCACTGATGTGCTCCGGAGCGCTGCGAAAAGGGTCTGGGGCAACAAGGTAGCCGATGAAGTTGCATCCGATGACCACGAATACGTTGTGCTCCGACGACACGGCGAGCTGCTGCCCACTGGTACCCGTAAGGCCACCGACCCACGAGCCATTGGAGTTTACGAGAGATGGCGTCCGTGTGCCGTTTCTGATAGGGTCGGACCATGCAGCGCGCACGGTCTTGCTCTGGACACGCACCGTGCCATCCGCCAGGGAGATGGCGTCCACCTCCACGCCATCGCCCAGGAGCAGCTTCGGAGGGTGGCGTGTGTGGTCGCAGGTGAGGTTGAAGCCCGCGTGGAAGCAGCCTTGCCGGAAGCCGAAAGGGTAGGGGACGGTGACCCTGCCGCAGGCCTCCGGGCAGCCAGGCAAAGCTAGTGGGACAGCGGCGACTGTTGCCACGATGAGCTCAAGGGCCATCAGCGCTGGCATGACGAGCTTTGCTTGTGGCCTGCGAGATACAGGCTTACCGGAAGTTGCATGAGCAGACATGGTGTTGCTGTTAGGTTGGCTTGGCTTGGGAACTAGCTAGGCAATGGTGATACTCGTACTAGTAATTGATCTCCTCTATAAGTTGTGTAGAATACCTTTCATCTTTCTAAGTTGACTCAGCTCAAACATGTCTATTTAGTGCTACAAGGAAAACTCTACCGTAGCAAGAAGGGAAGGGGAAACGAGTGTGGCATAACATAATCAGTGATGTGACAATTTTCGGGTTTACATGGAAGCTCGTGTCCAATTTGTCTATGCGAATAGTGATGGGAGCATCGATCGCTATGCCGGTCACTTGGTCGTCGCACCGTGCCATCCAGGGCATGGAGATAGATACCCCATGTCCTATGCTGATCCTATGCACTATGCCTATAGTGATCTCGGCCACAGGTCTCCACGCAACCAGCCAGTGGCAATTCGAAAACCTCGAGAAAAGGAAATTACCTCAATGCTTCTCAGCACCCGCCTAGGCGCCATCGACCTCCTCTCTGCGGTGCGGGGGCTCACCTGAGCATTTCATCAAACAACTCGCCTGCCCAGCCAAGATCCTCGCCTAAAACTCGAATGGCCTCACGAAAGGGATCGATGTGCAGCTGCGCCACCGGATGCGTGCGTACCCGCAACGCTCGCCGCGCTGGCCTGCCGCCGGCAGCCAGGCGCTATGCCGCCGACCAGGCCCCAATCAGACGACCGGAGCTGCATTTTCTTTCTCCCTCAGTCTCCGGTGCTCTCCCGCGACTGACTAGGCGCTGTATGGACTGACCAACCTGCTTAAAAGCCCACGTCTCGCCAGTACCGATTACCGGCTAGCAGTTCGCTAGCTGCCGCTCATGTGGCTCTAGGTTCGTACTGATTCAATTTTCTTCATTTTCTTTTGTTTTGTTTTTCCTCTTTTCCCTTCTTACTTTAGTTTTCTTCATTGGTTCTCTTTGGTTTTTCTTTCTTTCTTCATTGTAATTAGGTTTTATGGCTTTTCTTTGTTTTTCTAATTTCTTTGTTGGTTTTATTAGTTTTTTTAATACATGTCTATCTTTTTGCAGTACATAATTTACATTCTTAGCGCACACGTGAAACATTTTTTTAATACAAGTTGGATATTTTTAAAATAAATGATGTATATTTTTCTTAAATACATGAACAAATTTTCAAGTACACGTTATGCAGTTTTTAATAGCAACAAACATCCTTTTTAAACTACACAAACATTTTTAAAATTTTATAAATATTTTTAAACACATGAATATTTCTTAACATATCACATACATTTTTAATGGAAATAAACCTTCTTTAATCTACGTGAATACTTGTTTCCATTGTACAAACATCTTTTTAAATGCCACTGACATTTTTCTAAATGCAGGAGTATATTTTTAAAATATCATCTACATTTTTGTATTGATACGAAATAATTTTTTACATTGTGTAGACATTTTTTCAAAACATTCACATACATTGTTTTTGAAGCACAGGAACATTTTTTCATTGTCACGAACAGTTTTCTTGAAAGTTATCAACATTTTTTAAACTCCGCTAAAACTTTTTTATACTATCTTAACATATTTTAAATTCATGATTTTTTGAATATCTAAGTAAATTAATATTTTCGAATATATGCATTTAAAATATAAATAAAAGTAAAAAAGAGAAGAAAAAAAAGGTAAAACATAGTTAAGTGATGTTAGTGTGGCGACCCACGTCCTTACTAGGCCAACCCACCAGTGGCCTGTAGCCTGCTCGCGGGTGAGGCAACCGTTTGTCGCTATAAGCGAGACATAAACACGCTTCGGCTGAACTGCTGAAACTGCAATTCTTGTGTTCATATTCAGGTTAAAGATTATTATTCTACGAGCTTGTAAGATCTGGTCATCTTAACTTTCCAGAACTTCCCGTAAATCTCAACCAAAAATGCTAGACTTATGGAATTAGCCTACACAAAGATCGCCCCCCTTGATTATACTTTCTGTAAACCTGCTCCCTAATTTCAACCCGGCCCCTGCCGATTTCAACGACCCATCTGCTTTCTTCCACATCAGGTCATAAGTGAAAGGGTTTTTATAATTTATACCACTAGTTGTGTTCCACTACTCAATTTGGCCATCAGAAGTCACAACTACTAAAAATGTCATCGTTCCGTGAGATGCTTGCTCAAAAATGCCATTAGAAACCTTAAAAACGCCATTGTTCCATTAGATGTTTCCTCGAAAATACCATTAGACATTGTTATTGCCAGGTCAAACATGTTGACCATGTTATATGACCAAAATACCCCTAGACCCACATGTCAGTTTCTCTATCTCATAATGATAATTGTGAGCCACACTTGTCAGGAGTAAGCAAGCGAATAATTCTACAGGAAAATAAGAACCGTTGTTGGGATCAAGTGGGACCCACACATTATCGTAGTGAGATAAAAGGAGTGCTGACATGTTGGTCCATGGGTATTTTGATCATTGTAACATGATAAACAAACTTTGAGCTGACAGTGATGGTGTCTAGTGCCATTTTTGAGCAAACGCCTAACGGACCGATGGATGTTTTGAGCAGTTGAAATTTCTAGTGGCAAAACTGAGTAGTGAGAACATAACTAATGCCATAAATGATTAAAAAAAACTAAATGAAATTTTATAGCCCCTCCTGTAAGTGTACTATTATTATTTGCAAGCTCTTATTTTCTTTGTGAATTGTATGTTTGTAATCTCTTGGATCAATGTCAAACATCATATTCTACAGGTTATGTAACATATGAACCCAAAAACACACTAAAAATTAAAAAATATATGAACATTGCAAAAATAAGTGTAATTTAGGAGACTGGAAATTTCAAGCCACTCGGAACTAATGAGGCTGATCTTATATATGCAACACTAAATCCATATTGTTCATATTAAGCTCCACCAAAATAAAGTTTTGAATCCTTTCCTTTTATCCCACCATTATGGAGTTTCCGATTTAATGTTTCTTATGTACGATCAAAACTATTACATATCAAAAGCCAAACATAACTTGTATGGTGATTTCATCAATTTTGATAGTCCACGACTCCAACCTCCCGTGGTCGGATTGACAAAGTCTCATCGTGGCTCCTGGCCCCCTGGCATCATTGTCTCGTGGGCGACTCGGGAGGGCTAGAATTAAATTAACACCGTCAGGCTTCCATCCTTGCCCCCCCTCCCCACCTGCCCACCTGCCAGCAGTGGCGGCGCAGATCTTCTATAGCCTACTCTTCCTTCCTGTTGTTAGATCCACTGGATCGGGTTAGGCTAGAGACTCCGGTAGACCTACCTTCTGCCTGGCCTTGCGGGCTCGAACCAGCAGCCAGATGATGTAGCGGCCGGTGATGGCAGAGAGTGTGGCGGCGGTGGTGGAGCTTCCCATGAGCACCGTGCTAACCCTAGATCGGTAGGTAATATCGGTGGGGGATTGTGGCAGCGATTAACCTCGTGACTTGTGCCGCAGCCCCCACCTCTGTTTATATAGCGCGGGTCATAGGGGCCCACAAACCATATGAGGGTTGGGCGCCCCCGATCAGGGTGCAGATCTAAGGGCCCGGTGGGCCGTTGGGCCCACACAGAAGAGATCAACCTAACATTCTCCTCCTTGATCTCAACTTTACTTTTAACCTTATACTTTCTAGTTTATTTGTTTCATCACATATTGGTATATAGAGCATGTCTCATTGTCACAGCTTACTTGCCGATAGAATCATACAGCTACAACATACGTTTTGTTCATAAACAAATTCTGTTCCTTTTGGGCCTATCCAGGAATCATAAGGCTTTCTCCTAAACCCATGCCGGCTAAGTGTTCCTTGAACACATTGGGTGGTAAGCCTTTCGTTAGCGGATCCGCAAGCATATCCTTTGTCCTTATATGCTCGAGACTTATAGTTTGATCCTGGATTTTATCTTTCACAACATAATACCTTATCTCTATTGTTTTTGGCAGCATTACTCGACTTGTTGTTGTGAGCGTAAAATACCGCGGGTTGGTTGTCGCAGTACATCATTAGTGGTTTGTGAATACAATCTACCACTTTCAAGTCGGGTACAAACTTCTTTAGCCATATCGCCTACCCCGTGGCTTCGAAGCATGCTATGAATTCTGCATACATCGTGGATGATGCAACTATCGACTGTTTGGAGCTTTTCCACGAAATAGCTCCCCCAGCGAGAGTGAAGACGTATCCTGATGTGGATTTTCTATCATCTCTGTCCCCCGCAAAATCTGTGTCTGAATACCCTTTTATCTCTAGGGAATCACTTCTCCTGTAAATTAGCATGTAGTCCTTCGTGCCTTGCGCATAACACAATGCTTTCTTTACCATCTTCCAGTGCTCCATGACTGGATTCTCTTGATATCTACCGAGTACCCTGGTGATAAAAGCTAAGTCAGGGCGAGTGCACACTTGTGCATACTGTAAGCTGCCAACTACCGAAGCATATGGTACTGCTTTCACTTGATCGATCTCGTACAAGTTCTTGGGACATTGAAATTTCCCAAAACTATCGCCCTTGACTATAGGAGCAGGTGTGGCTTTACTCGCATGCATGTTATACTTTTTAAGAACCTTTTCTAAATATGCTTTCTACGATAGTCCTAAGACTCCATTGTTCCTATCTCGGTGAATTTCTATGCCCAAAACATATGATGCTTCACCAAGATCTGTTATGTCAAAATTTGAGGATAAGTATTTCTTTGTTTCTTATAGTAGACTAACATCACTACTAGCAAGCAGGATATCATCCACATACAAGGTTAGGAAAATATATTTCCCATTTTTAAACTTTGCATAAATGCAATTATCCTCAATATTTTCTTTAAATCCAAAACTTTTAATCGTTTGATTAAACTTTAGATACCATTGTCAAGAGGCTTGCTTTAATCCATAAATGGATTTCTTTAGGTGGAATCCCATAGTTTCCTTGCCTTCCATGATAAAACCCTTGGGTTGTTTCATGTAGACCTTTTCTTTTAAATCACCATTCAGAAATGTCGTCTTAACATCCATTTGATGTAACTCTAAATCAAAATGTGCAACTAATGCCATTATGATTCTGAAGGAATCCTTACATGATACGGGAGAAAATGTCTCATTGTAATCTATCCCTTCTCTTTGTGTAAATCCTTTTGCCACGAGTCGTGCTTTATACTTTTCTATATTTCCTTTAGAGTTATACTTAATTTTGTAGACCCATTTACAACCTACTGTTTTGGCTCCTTTAGGAATTTCCTCTAAGTCCCAAACATCTTTGGAACTCATCGATTTCATCTCGTCTTCCATTGCCTTCATCCACTTCGATGAATGAGGGCTTCTCATGACTTCTTCATATGAGGTGGGATCTTTTTCCATATGAACCATTTCTGTGTTATAAACTTTAAAGTCAGTATAAATAGCTGACTTTCTTGGTCTTGTAGACCTTCTAAGGGCCTCGGTTTCTGGCACATTCTGTGCCTCAACTTCTGGCACTTCTTCTAAAATTTGTTGTTGCACCTCCCTTTCATGCTCAACAACGGGTTCAGTCGGCTCCTGACGGACAGGTTTCGGGTCTACCCCCATAGTTGTCATGGGTGGAGTTGCAACTGGTACTGAGAAAAATGGCTCCTGAATCATCGGATTAGGTGCTGATACGTCCCCGTCGTATCTATAATTTTTGATTGTTCCATGCCAATATTATTCAACTTTCATATACTTTTTGGCAACTTTTTATATTATTTTTGGGACTAACATATTGATCCAGTGCCCAGTGCCAGTTCCTGTCTGTTGCATGTTTTTGGTTTCGCAGAATATCCATATCAAACGGAGTCCAAACGGGAAAAACGGATGGAGCTTATTTTTGGAAAATATGGAAAATTCGGAAGGAAAATCAACGCGAACCAGTGCCCGAGGTGGTCACGAGGCAGGGGGCGCCCCCCCTAGGGCGCGCCCCCTACCCTCGTGAGCCCACCGTAAGGCGGTTGATGCTCTTCTTTTTCCGCAAGAAAGCTAATATTCGGAAAAAAAATCACGGTGAAGGTTTCAGGCCAATCGGAGTTACGGATCTCCATATATATACGAAACGGTGAAACAGAGCCAGAACAGAACGCGGAACCAGAGAGAAACAGAGAGATAGATCCAATCTCGGAGGGGCTCTCGCCCCTCCCATGCCATGGAGGCCAAGGATCAGAGGGGAAACCCTTCTCCCATCTAGGGAGGAGGTCAAGGAAGAAGAGGAAGAAGGGGGCTCCTCTCCCCCTCTCCTCCGGTGGCGCCGGAACACCGCCGTGGCCATCATCATCATCACCGCGATCTTCACCAACACCTCCGCCATCTTCACCAACATCTCCATCACCTTCCCCCCTCTATCTACAGCGGTCCACTCTCCCGCAACCCGATGTACCCTCTACTTGGACATGGTGCTTTATGCTTCATATTATTATCCAATGATGTGTTGCCATCCTATGATGTCTGAGTAGATTTTCGTTGTCCTATCGGTGGTTGATGAATTTCTATGATTGATTTAATTTGCTTGTGGTTATGTTGTTGTCCTTTGGTGCCCATCATATGAGTGTGCGTGTGGATCACACCATAGGGTTAGTTGTATGTTGATAGGACTATGTATTGGAGGGCAAGAGTGACAGAAGCTTCAACCTAGCATAGAAATTGATGCATACGGGATTGAAGGGGGACCAATATATCTTAATGCTATGGTTGGGTTTTACCTTAATGAACATTAGTAGTTGCGGATGCTTGCTAATAGTTCCAATCATAAGTGCACAGAATTCCAAGTCAGGGATGACATGCTAGCAGTGGCTTCTCCCACATAGTACTTGCTATCGGTCTAGTAAAGTAGTCAATTGCTTAGGGGCAATTTCGCAACTCCTACCACCACTTTTCCACACTCGCTATATTTACTTTATTGTTTCTTTATCTAAACAGCCCCTACTTTTTATTTACGTACTCTTTATTATCTTGCAAACCTATCCAACAACACCTACAAAGTACCTCTAGTTTCATACTTGTTCTAGGTAAAGCGAACGTCAAGCGTGCGTAGAGTTGTATCCTTGGTCGATAGAACTTGAGGGAATATTTGTTCTACCTTTAGCTCCTCGTTGGGTTCGACACTCTTAGTTATCGAAAACTGTTGCGATCCCCTATACTTGTGGGTTATCAAGACCTTTTTTTGGCGCCGTTGCCGGGGAGCAATAGCATGGGGTGAATATTCTCGTGTGTGCTTGTTTGCTTTATCACTAAGTAATTTTTATTTGCTGTTCTTAGTTGTTTTCTATCTTTAGTTATGGGTAGGAAACGCAAAATACCAAAAAAATTAGTTGTACCTACTGAACCAATTGTTGAAGAACCACTCAAAATCTATCACACTGCTGAAGCTTATTACTTGGATCATCTTCGATCCCTATGTGCTCGTGTTGAAACCCCAACTAGCTTAGTTGAGGGCAAATCCTTAGATGAGCATTCTTGTTATGTGCGACACCGTATATCTGAAAAAGGGAAACTATTATGGGGGTCAAATTCAACGTTTGCAATGCTATGCTTGGAATTTATGTGAAATATATGATTTTACTTGTTGTTCTGAAAACCCTAAGAAACACCTTCCCTACCAATGTGAGTTTATTGATAATGGAATCTTATCTTCATATGCTAAGGGTGTTTATAATTACTATGATGTTCAACAAATTGAAGAATTTGTTGCTTTTAAGGGTGATTTTGAAATTGCTTCTTTGATTGAAAAGTATGATGCTACTCTTTACAAATGTGAAAATTTTGCCATGTTTAAATATTGCTATGATAATTATGCTTCTAATGCCTATGTTGAACTATATATTGAGGGCTACTCCGCTGTCCAAGAAGAAACTAATATTTTGCAGGAGTCTATGGAAGAAGAAATTGATGAAACTATGAGCTCATTGGATGAAAAAAATGATGAGGAGAGCGAAGAACAAAAGGAGGAAGAGCGGATTGATCACCTGTGCCCACCTTCTAATGAGAGTAACTCTTCAACTCATACATTATTTAATTCCTCTTCGTGCTTACCGAAGGATGATTGCTATGATGACTGTTATGATCCCATTGATTCTCTTGAAATATCCCTTTTTGATGACGCTTGCTATGCTTGTGGCCAAGATGCCAATATGAATTATGCTTATGGAGATGAACTTGCTATAGTTCCTTATGTTAAACATGAAATTGTTTCTATTGCACCCACGCATGATAGTCCTATTATCTTTTTGAATTCTCCAAACTACACTATATCGGAGAAGTTTGCACTTATTAAGGATTATATTGATGGGTTGCCTTTTACCGTTGCACATGATGATTTCGATAAATATAATATGCATGTGCTTGCTGCTCCTACTTGCAATTATTATGAGAGAGGAACTATATCTCCACCTCTCTATGTTTCCAACATGATAAAATTGCAAGAAACTGTTTATACTACGCATTGGTCTTTACTAGGTGTGCATGAATTGTTCTTTTATGACATGCCGATGCATAGGAAGAGAGTTAGACTTCGTCATTGCTTGATATATGTTGCTTTGTGCTCACTACTAAATTACAAATCATTGTTAATTAAAATTGGCTTTGATATACCTTGGGATCCGGGTGGATTCACTACTTGAGCACTATATGCCTAGCTTAATGGCTTTAAAGAAAGCGCCGCCAGGGAGACAACCTAGAAGTTTTAGAGAGTCATTTATTTCTGTTGAGTGCTTTCATATAGTTTAAAAACAACAAAAATAAAGAGGGGAACCCAAAACTTTTTCTAAAAGAAAAGTGAAAGTGAGAGAGACGAGCATTGTGAAAGTGGGGGACGTCCTTGAACTTTGTTCATGCCCATGGGAACTTTGTGAATCTTGATTACAGAAACTTTTCAATAAAAATAATTATCCCCTTGTACAATTCCATTGTATTATAAAAATAATGTGCCAAGGTTTGCCTTTAGGATGTTTACATTTGCTTGATGGTTTGTACGGTGCAGGACAGAAACTTTGGCTGTAGTGCGCGATTTTACATTTTTAGCTGGAACGTCAAATGGTTCTGATTCTTTTTGAACTGTCTTCCTATACAAATTCTTTATTTTTCCTAATTTTGGTAGAATTTTTCAAGTATCAGAAGTATGGTGAATGTTCAGATTATTACAGACTGTTCTGTTTTAGACAGATTCTGTTTTTGATGCATAGTTTGCTTGTTTTGATGAAACTATCAATTTATATTAGTGGATTAAGCCACGAAAAAATTATATTACAGTAGACACAATGCAGAAACAAAATATGAATTGGTTTGCAATAGTACTTAGAGTAGTGATTTGCTTTATTATACTAACGGATCTTACCGAGTTTTCTGTTGGAGTTTTGTGTGGATGAAGTGTTCGATGATCGAGAAGGTTTCGATGTGAGAAGAAGGAATAAAGGCAAGAGCTCAAGCTTGGGGATGCCCGAGGCACCCCAAGTAAATATTCAAGGTGACTCAAGCGTCTAAGCTTGGGGATGCTGGGGAGGCATCCCCTCTTTCTTCAACAAATATCGGTATGTTTTCGGATTCGTTTCATTCATGCGATATGTGCAAGTCTTGGAGCGTCTTTTGCATTTAGGTTTTTCTTTTTTCTTTTTATGCACCATGCTGGTATGAGATAGTCCTTGGTTGATTTATAGAATGCTCATTGCACTTCACTTATATCCTTTGAGTATGGCTTTATAGAATGCTTCATGTGGTTCACTTATATCATTTGAAGTTTGGATTGCCTGTTTCTCTTCACTTAGACAACCGCCATTTGTAGAATGCTCTTTTGCTTCACCTATATTTGTTAGAGCGTGGGCATATCTTTTGTAGAAAGAATTAAACTCTCTTGCTTCACTTATATCTATTTAGAGAGATGACAGGAACTGGTCATTCACATGGTTAGTCATAAAATCCTACATAAACTTGTAGATCGCTGAATATGATATGTTTGATTCCTTGCAATAGTTTTGCGATATAAAGATGGTGATATTAGAGTCATGCTAGTCGGGTAATTGTGAAATTGAGAAATACTTGTGTTGAGGTTTGCAAGTCCCGTAGCATGCACGTATGGTGAACCGTTATGTAACGAAGTCGGAGCATGAGGTGTTTATTGATTGTCTTCCTTATGAGTGGCGGTCTGGGATGAGCGATGGTCTTTTCCTACCAATCTATCCCCCTAGGAGCATGCGCGTAGTACTTTGTTTCGATGACTAATAGATTTTTGCAATAAGTATGTGAGTTCTTTATGACTAATATTGAGTCCATGGATTATACGCACTCTCACCCTTCCATCATTGCTAGCCTCTCTAGTACCGCGCAACTTTCGCCGGTACCATAAACCCACCATATACCTTCCTCAAAACAGCCACCATACCTACCTATCATGGCATTTCCATAGCCATTCCGAGATATATTGCCATGCAACTTTCATCATCATCATATACATGACTTGAGCATTCATTGTCATA
This sequence comes from Triticum urartu, assembly GCF_003073215.2. Lineage (NCBI taxonomy): Eukaryota > Viridiplantae > Streptophyta > Magnoliopsida > Poales > Poaceae > Triticum > Triticum urartu. The sequence goes on from NC_053023.1 coordinate 711,711,995, forward strand.
TTGCCTTGCATGATCGTAAGATAGCTAGCATGATGTTTTCATGGCTTGTCCGTTTTTTGATGTCATTGCTACGCTAGATCATTACACATCCCGGTACACCGTCGGAGGCATTCATATAGAGTCATATCTTTGTTCTAGATATCGAGTTGTAATATTGAGTTGTAAGTAAATAAAAGTGTGATGATCACCATTATTAGGACATTGCCCCAGTGAGGAAAGGATGATGGATACTATGATTCCCCCACAAGTCGGGATGAGACTCCGGACGAAAAAATAATAATAAAATATATATAAAAAAGAGAAGGCCCAAAAAAACAAAAAAATGAGAGAAAAAGAGAGAAGGGGCAATGTTACTATCCTTTTACCACACTTGTGCTTCAAAGTAGCACCATGTTCTTCATATAGAGAGTCTCTTGAGTTATCACTTTCATATACCAGTGGGAATTTTCATTATAGAACTTGGCTTGTATATTCCGATAATGGGCTTCCTCAAATGCCCGAGGTCTTCATGAGCAAGCAAGTTGGATGCACACCCACTTAGTTTCAGTTGGAGCTTTCATACACTTATAGCTCTAGTGCATCCGTTGCATGGCAATCCCTAGTCACTCACATTGATATCTATTGATGGGCATCTCCATAGCCCGTTGATACGCCTAGTTGATGTGAGACTATCTTCTCATTTTTGTCTTCTCCACAACCACCGTTCTATTCCACCTATAGTGCTATGTCCATGGCTCACGCTCATGTATTGCGTGAAAGTTGAAAAGGTTTGAGAACGTCAAAAGTATGAAACAATTGTTTGGCTTGTCATCGGGGTTGTGCATGATGTGAATATTTTGTGTGGTGAAGATGGAGCATAGCCAGACTATATGATTTTGTAGGGATAACTTTATTTGGCCATGTTATTTTGAAAAGACATAATTGCTTGGTTGGTATGCTTGAAATATTATTGTCTTTATGTCAAAAGATAGATTATTGCTTTGAATCACTCGTATCTTAATATTCATGCCATGATTAGACATATGATCAAGATTACGCTAGGTAGCATTCCACATCAAAAATTATCTTTTTTTATCATTTACCTACTCGAGGACGAGCAGGAATTAAGCTTGGGGATGCTGATATGTCTCCGTCGTATCTATAATTTTTGATTGTTCCATGCTGATATTATTCAACTTTCATATACTTTTTGGCAACTTTTTATATTATTTTTGGGACTAACATATTGATCCAGTGCCCAGTGCTAGTTCCTGTCTGTTGCATGTTTTTGGTTTCGCAGAATATCCATATCAAACAGAGTCCAAACGGGATAAAAACGGACAGAGCTTATTTTTGGAAAATATGGAAAATTCAGAAGGAAAATCAACGCGAACCAGTGCCCGAGGTGGTCACGAGGCAGGGGGCGCCCCCCCTAGGGCGCGCCCCTACCCTCGTGAGCCCACCGTAAGGCGGTTGACGCTCTTCTTTTGCCGCAAGAAAGCTAATATTCGGAAAAAAATCATGGCAAAGGTTTCAGGCCAATCGGAGTTACGGATCTCCATATATATACGAAACGGTGAAACGGAGCCAGAACAGAACGCGGAACCAGAGAGAAACAGAGAGATAGATCCAATCTTGGAGGGGCTCTCGCCCCTCCAATGCCATGGAGGCCAAGGACTAGAGGGGAAACCCTTCTCCCATCTAGGGAGGAGGTCAAGGAAGAAGAGGAAGAAGGGGGCCCCTCCCCCCCTCTCCTCCGGTGGCGCCGGAACACCGCCGTGGCCATCATCATCATCACCGTGATCTTCACCAACACCTCCGCCATCTTCACCAACATCTCCATCACCTTCCCCCCTCTATCTACAGCGGTCCACTCTCCCGCAACCCGATGTACCCTCTACTTGAACATGGTGCTTTATGCTTCATATTATTATCCAATGATGTTTTGCCATCCTATGATGTCTGAGTAGATTTTCGTTGTCCTATCGGTGGTTGATGAATTGCTATGATTGATTTAATTTGCTTGTGGTTATGTTGCTACCCTTTGGTGCCCATCATATGAGCGCGCACGTGGATCACACCATAGGGTTAGTTGTATGTTGATAGGACTATGTATTGGAGGGCAAGAGTGACAGAAGCTTCAACCTAGCATAGAAATTGATGCATACGGGATTGAAGGGGGGCCAATATATCTTAATGCTATGGTTGGGTTTTACCTTAATGAACATTAGTAGTTGTGTATGCTTGCTAATAGTTCCAATCATAAGTGCATAGAATTCCAAGTCAGGGATGACATGCTAGCAGTGGCCTCTCCCACATAATACTTGCTATCGGTCTAGTAAAGTAGTCAATTGCTTAGGGGAAATTTCGCAACTCCTACCACCACTTTTCCACACTCGCTATATTTACTTTATTGTTTCTTTATCTAAATAGCCCCTACTTTTTATTTACGTACTCTTTATTATCTTGCAAACCTATCCAACAACACCTACAAAGTATCTCTAGTTTCATACTTGTTCTAGGTAAAGAGAACGTCAAGCGTGCGTAGAGTTGTATCGGTGGTCGATAGAACTTGAGGGAATATTTGTTCTACCTTTAGCTCCCCGTTGGGTTCGACATTCTTACTTATCGAAAACTGTTGCGATCCCCTATACTTGTGGGTTATCAGGTGCACGCACCCTCTTCTCCTCAAGATCAATTTTCCGAACTACCAAGCTCCCCCTCATCATTTTGTCCTCTAAGAAGACTGCATGTCTCGTTTCCACAAACTTTGTATATCTGTCTGGGCAGTAGAAACGAAAACCCTTTGATCTGTTTGGATAGCCAATGAAGTGACAACTCACTGTTTTGGGATCTAACTTTGAAATGTTTGGATTGAACATTTTGGCCTCAGCAGGGCACCCCCACACCCTGAAGTGTTGTAGGGAGGGCACCCTTCATGTCCATAGCTCGTACGGTGTTTTGGGCACCGACTTGCTTGGTACTCTATTGAGAATGTGAATGGCGGTTTCAAGCGCCTCCATCCATAATCCCAATGGCAAGTTGGAATAACTCATCATGCTGCGCACCATATCCATAAGTGTACGGTTGCGCCTTTCATCTACTCCATTCTTTTCTCCCAGAGTGGGATACATTAAAAGCACATGAGTTATCATATCTTTCTTTTGCCAGAATTTCTCCCGCCATACGGGATTTATGACATAATATTATGTCAGCTTTACCCATTATGCAGGTATTTTTCCAGAATTTTCCCGCCATGCAGGTTTTATCATAATCATCTTTTCCCGGCATGTGGGTAATCCCCTGTAAGGGAACATAAATGCCAGAATTTGCTATTTTGACTGCATATTCAATCATCAAATTTAGGAATATATCCGAATGCTCTTTGACACACATGCTTGATCCGACGTTGGTCAAATTAAACACGCATGTTGCTTGAAAAAACTTCTTCATAGAGAGTACATGAAAGACATTCATCAACCAAGACTCTCAATGATCTATTTCTTTTCTTTTGATGCCATTCTTTAGAGAGAACATACTCCCTCACGTTATGAACTTTCTTTCTTCTTTCGGGTCACAAGTACCCAGCCATTCGCTTTCACGAATGAAAGCATGAAAAACATTTAGTCTGAGAAAACTTAGCCAATAATGAACAACAATGGGCATAAAAATAACCCTACATTTGGTCTGGTTAAAAGAAATACACATTAAAATTTTGAAACTTTCTTTTATATTCTAAATCACCGTTGTGGCAGAATTAGAATAAACATCATCCTTCTACATTAATTCCATATCACCGTTGGGCGGAAATGGAAATAATGCATATAATTCATAAACAATGTGATGATAGTATTTCTATTAAACAACTTTGCTAAGAAATAATCATCATCATCAACTTTATTGCAGCGGAAACAAGAAATATACATTTCTCTTGCTCAAGAGCATTTCTTGAACTTTATCTGTTCTCTGAAAATTGATCACTTTGATACAAAAATTATCAAAGATTTAAGCTTTGAACATAAGACTCATAGAATTATAGCACTGTTATCATCAACGTTGGTCAGAAAATAACAATACCATATTTTAACTTTAAAACAAATATCTTTCTTTTGTCATAGCGGAAACTATGTGCATCTTATTCCACCCACAGGGAAAAAACATTGCTAAGAACATTTCTTCCAATTAAATTTTCCCGTTGGTTCCAATTTAATTGAAGGATAAAACTTTTACTTTGCAGTGGAAACTTTACAATATTCTATTCAAAAACAATTCTGTACTCTTTTACTTTCTAGGCAATTTTAACCGGTTGGTTAGAAAAAATGCATTAGAGAAGCAACAATTTAATATTACTTTAGTTCTATTCACTTTTAAAAGAGCACCTTTAAATTTCAATAATAAAACATGATCATGTTATTTAACAACGTTGGTCATAAAAATAACATAATCATATTCATTTTAATAATCACTTTAACATGCTCTTAAAAAATAATACTATGTAAACTTTTATTTTCTTTGTAAAAGAGCACTAATTATTTACGCAGTGGAAAATCATGAATAAAATTTCACGAACTTTTACTCTTTACAGAAACTTTTCTATTACCGAATAAAAAAATCATGAACTTTATTATTTTCTTTATAAAAATTCATGAACATTTCTTTTTCTGAAAATTTGCTATTCTCTGAAAAAACAGAAAATATCTGTAGCAGAGCCCAGCGCGCTCGGCCCGCAGAGGAAAAAACCGGCCCACGGACTGGCCTGCGCGCCGCCCGCGGTTGTGGCCTCGGCCCGGTGCCAGCGCTCGCGCCGCTGCCGCCGACCTCGTTCACTTTCGGCCCAAGAGTCCGCAACTGAGTTAGGGTTTTAATCCTGGCCGTCCACCAGATCGTATGGTCACCCGGGGTCCTCGCTGGATCAAAACCAGTCCCCCACTCTCTCTCCCGAAGGAAACCCTAACCCACTTTTTTTCTCCTCCCTCGTCTGCGTTTCTGGTCGCAGCTGCGGGGCTCCACCGGCCGCCGGCGTCAAGCCACCGTGCCGCACCACCGTGAGCTCTCTTTCCCCTTCTGTTCCTGCCCATGTCTTGTGGCAGGGCGAGGGAGAGAGGGACGCAGCTGCGCCCTCCTCGGTTCCCCACGCGCCTCTCTCTGGCCGACCGGCCACCGAGCAGTGCTGCCGACAGCGACGGCGGCCACCGCGCCGAGCGAGCCGCCTTCGCTTTCCCTTCCGTCCTTTTCTTTATCCTTCCTTTTCTGCTCATCTACTACCGCATACAGCGACAGATAGAGAGAGATCCGGCGGGTTTCCGATGCGGCATCGTGGCCATCCCCCTCGCCGGCTGTGCGTCCACCTTGCGGTGAGCGCGCCGCCGTCGAACGGTTTGGTTGCGGTGTGCTTTGCCCCGTTGTGGGGTTGGTTCTTCTTCCCTGTCATCTCGGCTTGCCGATGCACGACGGGATCGAGAGGAACAGGCGCGGCCAGAGTGGCGGCGCACTTTTCTTTGCCCCTCATTTTCCCTCTTTTCATTTTGGGGTTAGGGTTCTTGGGGTGGGGAGGAGACTTTTTTTCTCTGATTTCTTTTCTTTTCTACCGAAGATCTTAGCCTTGCATGGCTCTAATACCATTGTTAGATCCACTGGATGGGGTTAGGCTAGAGACTCCGGTAGACCTACCTTCTGCCTGGCCTTGCGGGCTCGAACCAGCAGCCATGATGATGTAGCGGCCGGTGATGGCAGAGAGTGTGGCGGCGGTGGTGGAGCTTCCCATGAGCACCGCGCTAACCCTAGATCGGTAGGTAATATCGGTGGGGGGTTGTGGCAGCGATTAACCTCGTGACCCGTGTCGCGGCCCCCACCTCTGTTTATATAGCGCGGGTCATAGGGGCCCACCAACCATATGAGGGTTGGGCGCCCCCGATCAGGGCGCAGATCTAAGGGCCCGGTGGGCCGTTGGGCCCACACGGAAGAGATCAACCTAACACCTGTGACTCAAGCGCGACTGCTGATTGATGTTCATCGACTTCGACTATGTCCTCGACGTTTTCAACATTACGATGAGTCAAACCACTGAATCCAAGAAGAAGACTACTGAGGATGCTCCCGTTGCCACCGCTACTTTAACCGGCCGACTGGAGGGTATAATCCGTTTATCCCTCTCTTGTTTATTCCTATTTTAGTGGTACGATCTGTTTACATAGATGTTTATGCTCCGTGTGTAGTACAACACATGCTGGCACGGTAAAATATCACAATGAGGTTAACACTGCTAATGTCATCATCATGTTTTGTTCCTAGATTAAATCAATTGAAAATTTGGTAATTTAAACAACATGTTATTCCAATCTTAGGTCCAAAAAATGTGAACGACAGCAAAAAAATCATAGCAGTAGAATAACTTAGGAATCTCCAAATAATTGTAAGGACAGATAAAAATATAGGTAAACAACTGAACAACACACCACCGTGATTTCATACCAGCAGTAGGCGTATATGGACACTTTCTGTATGTGCTTATCCTCCAACTGTACGTTGTGTGCACCATTAGATGTACAGTTCCCTAACACTGATGTATAAGCTGCGCTATGTGGTGACTACACCGTTTATCGTTTCTTTCTTTAACTCCTCAAGCTTTAAGGCCTTTTTGATTCACAGGATCTAAAAAACACGTGAATAGGAAAACATAGGATTGAAATGTCATGGTCATCTCAATCCTACATGATTTTGGGTTGTTTGATTGTATCATAGAAAATACAAAGAATTCTTTCAGAGAGGTTTGGAATGGATGTTAGAAATCCTATGGGAAGTAGTGCAAAGAAATCCTTAGAAAAAATTCCTATAGGATTTAAACCAACATAGAAAAAATCCTGAGAATCCTAATCCTCCAAAAAACATATGAAATCCTTTGAATCAAAGGAACCCTTAATATGCAAGGCAGAGCACATACCACTATGCTAAAAAGGTAGACATTCTTACTGGGTTGTTTATTCATTAGTAGTACGAACATACAAGAGAATTATCGCCGTCATTCCATTGCTAGCATGTGAGCTAAAAAGTCATTGACATATAACTGACTTGCAAAAACTTCAGAGTAGAAGTTTAGTGTTGGTAGTGTGCAACTTCCGATGATATAATTTTGTGGATTTTCAGGCAACTGAGGATTAGCAAAACCGCATTCTTGTCATTGTATTGTGCTTAGCCCCATGAAATAAACGTTGTGAGTCCTTACATTTTCTCTCAACATATAGTATGCTAATGCTACGAACTTTCTAGTATATTTTCCTTCGCTAAGACAATTTTTCTCTCGAATACGCACGAGTGTGCATATCATTCATTAAAGAAGGAGGGGGAAAGAATCCCAAAACTCCACATTGTTACAGATGCGGGTCTTTTCCCTTCTCTAAGACAATTATGTGCATACTTGTATTGAAGTTCAATCTCTGGATATATAGATTATTTTATCCAGGTAGCCAAGGTAAAATTAGTCATGTTATTGATAATGTTAGAAATGTATTCGAACTATTATTCTAATTCCTTTAAAATTCCAGCTATAGAATGCTAAATTTCTTTTTGCCAAATTTGCTAGACCGTGGTAATGTCTAGTATACAAAATGATACACATGAGGCAATTATTTCTCATATAGAGCCATGAGATTTTCTGAAAACTCTCATGCATATATAGGTTATTCCACTTTTAGGAAAAAAATGTAAATGACAGAGATAAAGAAATCATAGCTGTGGAATATTGTAAGAACCCCAAAAATGACGGCAAGGATAGTTTAAAAAAAATACATACTCCCTTCGTAAAGAAATATAAGAGCGTTTTGATAACTAACTTTAGTGATCTAAACGCTTTTATGTTTATTTACAAAGGAGTAGTAAATAACTGAACATTATGTACCCGTGGTTCCATACCAGCAACAGGCATATATGGTTACTTTCTGCATGTGCTTATCTTCGTACTGGGCAATGCTATTTCGCGCTCGTGCGCTGTAACAACAATATTAGATGTGACCTAACGAACGCTCACTTTCTGAATAGTGTGATCAATAATGTGTTTGGTAGGAGTGGTAGATGTGACCTAAAAGGAACTATTATTTTATTTTTGGCCCCACGGTTGATCATGGACCTGCATACCTACCTGCTGTAGAGCATATCCTGTACTGAAACGTCTTTCTAATTAATTGTACAACCTGATTTACTTTTAGACTACAATTAAATACTCCATTTATCCGGGTTTATTAGGCCGGTGGCGTACAACTAAATGAGAAAAGAGAGCATAAATGAGATCACTATGATACAAAACTATGATATTCCCTCTGTAAACAAATGAGACTGGTACATTGGCACGTGCAAAGCACGTCAAAAATTTATAGAGGCACACCGTGAAACCATAAATTGAGGATAGGTAACAAGTTTCGGCAGACTCAGAATGGGGCCTTGCGCCATTGATGTGTACCGGTGCATGTGCAGTGAGAGGAGCGGTTGGTCAGAATAGCTACCCGCACAGATAGCCGGTAGCAGCGAAGCAGCTGAACTTTTCTTTCAAAACCAAGTATATGTGATCTTTCTAGAAAACCACAATAACTTCGTTGCACTGTAGCAGGTACTGTAGCATCAAATCCCACCGATTGACTATTGGATAACTTCTATCAATGGTTCACATTGCTTCTCAGTTTTGTGATTCAAAAGTTCAAAACTGATACACTATATAGTACTCTAGTATAGAAAAGAGAGGATAAATGAGGTCACTATGATAGCAAACTATGATACTCCCTCTGTAAACAAATATAAGTGCGTTCAAATCACTATTTTAGTGATCTTAACACTCTTATATTTCTTTACGGAGGGAGTACTAGCAAACTCTCATTTCAGTTTATAGGGCTTATCTATAAAAATTCGTTTTATAAGTCTCAGTTTTATTGATCATCAGCACTTGTTCATATTTCAAGGTGCATTAGATCGCTGCATCTCAGGATTAAGAGAAAACTCACCAATGGATGCAATTTTTTGGTTATTTCTTGTCACGCGTGCATGCAATGTAATTAATGCAATGATAAACACAATTTTTTTAAAGGAAAAGGAGCTCATTATTTGAATACTTTTGCAAACTATGAAAAATATTCCATCACTCGTCATCTACCTTGATTGAAGAAACTCCCAAGGGGAATTGTCGATACAATTGGGTGGCTGACTACTTGGATGAGCATGGTGCATGGAATGTGCAGCGGCTCAGGGAACACTTTTGGGACTTGGATGTGCGGGAGATTCTGAAGATTCGTACTTCTCCTAGGAATGCGCAGGATTTCATTGCGTGGTTCCCTGAAAAGAGTGGACACTTTAGTGTCCGAAGTGCTTACCATCTCGCAACGGAAGTTCAGCATTCGGTACACTTAAGTTCCTCCAATGGTAACCCCTCCGGACGGAGGCCTATCTGGCAGTGTATTTGGAGTTCCCAAGTTCCGTTGAAAATGAAGATTATGGCTTGGAAGGCTGTTTCGGGTGCCCTTGCTACAAATGAGTGCAAGACATATAGACACATCTCAGTTAGGGATGGATGTCCGTTATGTAGGAGAGAGAAGGAGACGAGCTTCCATGTTCTTGTTTCATGTGATCATGCAAGCAGAATTTGGACACACATGAGGCTGGTATGGCGTCTTCCTAACAATGATGTTTTACATGATACTGGACAGGACTGACTGTTAAATGTTCTTGCGAACTGCGATGATCAAATGAGGGATTGCACGATCATGCTGATATGGCGAATTTGGTCTTTGCGCTCAGATCTCACTCATGGCAAGGAGGCTCCCCCGTTGTCGGCGACATCAGACTACCTCCAAAGTTACATGAACTCACTCAACCTATGCGGCAGATTTTCAACGGAAGAAATTATTAAAGGGAAGATGCCGAGGGTACAGGAGGCTCCATACGTAGTTCCCAGGCCGAGTGCCCCTTTGGCTTGGCCGCGGCCGCCGGCTGAATTCGCTGCCCTCTCGGTGGACGATGCTTTTATGCAGGAGGACGGGTCTGCTACGGCGGGTATGATCCTACGGCGTCAAGATGTGAGTGTTATCTTTGCAGCATACAGGTGTATATTCAATTGCAACGACGCGTTGGAAGAGGAACTGCATGCGATCATGCAAGGCATGGCACTGGCCGTGCAGCATTGTTCCATGCCAATTGTTGTGCAGTCAGACTCAGCATCGACGTTGGCAGTATTGACCGGGGAGAGTTTAACCAGGTCAGCTTATGGACACTTGGGTACGGAGATCAAGCATCATATGGAGACTCGGGAGTTTGTTCCTTCAAAAATCAAGCGTGAGCAAAATAGGGTAGCACATCAGTTGGCTTTGTATAGTCGTACGGAGTTCACTACTGTTGTATGGCTAGGGAGATGCCCTCCTCGTATTGAGGATTTGGTACCTCTTGATTGTAACCCTATGCATATGGAATAAAAACTCTCTTTCTATCGCAAAAAAAGAAGAAGAAACTTTTCAATTAAGCCATATAAACTGGAAGGGAGGAATATGATACTAGCCTTAGGCCTTATAATTAAGTTGCCCCGGAAACACATATTTTTCCCTTGGTCTACCTCCTGCTCATGCGCTGGATGGATAATTAAGAGAGAAATCCGGAGCATATAAATCTCACTAGCATGCAGCCGATGCATGCATGCACAACATGCATGTCAACGAACAACCGCTGGGCATTCTTCTACTCCGACCATTGTCCAACATGAAGACAGCGATGGCAAGTTCAGTTAGGATAGGACACGAAGACATTGACTCAAAGAAAGCAAACTCCACACATGCCGATGGCAACGAGCATGTTATTCCCAACAAAGAGAAAACCCCGGCAAACCATGTGTTCGTTCATCTTCATGCACCGGCGGCCGCCGGACTCACGTAGACGAAGGCATCCAGCTCGAGGACGGCGTTCCTCCCGGTCCAGCTCGCAGTTTTCCAGAGCACGTACCCGGTGGCCATCCTGAAAACCCCGGTCCCGCCAACCACCGCCAGCTCCCGCTCCGGCATCGCGATGTTGTTGCGGCCCATCACGGTCAGCGAGCTCCCGTTATAAGGCCCGTCCTCGAGCAGCACGTTCATGGCGAGGAGCATCGCGGGGTCGCCCTGGGATGCTGTCACGTAGAATCCCTGGGCACGCCCGACGACTCTCGACGCCAGCGTAGGGCCCTCGGTGAGGCGGTCGTCCATGACCACCGTGTCACCGAACCGGGCGCCGCCGCCGGAGCCCTTCAGCGGCTGGCCGGTCCCGTTGACGATTAGAACAGTGGTGGGTTTGGGAGTGTAGGCGTCGTGCATGTAGAAGTGGAGATGTTTGGGGGCGTCCTGCGTACCCACGCCGTCGGCGGCCGAGGCAAAAAGGATGGTGGCCATGCCCGCGAGTAGCGTAGCTAGAAATGCAGAGGTGAGGCGGGAATGCATGTTGAGTGTGAGAAAGGCCGGCGTGTCGATGTCCTTAAATAGCCATGCAAGGCACTAAGGATCAATCATTAGCACGAGGGAAACAAAGTTCGTTTGTTAATCCATAGCTGGACACCAGCTGAGATGATCCTGGGTGAACAAAATTCAAAAAAGTCTGATTTTTTTGTACTTCAAAGATGAAAAAGTTTTCTATGTGCCTGCAAATTTTAATGATCATATGACATGAAGGGAGCTCGGGGCAGAAATTACAAAATCAGTGCCCTGAAATCGGAATTTTGAACCTTTCTTAAAATTCTGGTTTTTTTTTCTGACCAGAGCTCCTCTGATATCATATCACCACGAAAACTTGCAAGCTCATAGGTAATTTGTTAAAACTGAGTGTAAAAAAATCATATTCTTTAGCATTTCTTTTCTATTTTTTTGTGTTCATGTGCAGGAGCACCTAAGCTCAGGTGTTGAAACGTCGTCCTGCATTTTTTTTACATTTTTTTATTATATACTCACATATGTATGCTAGTTCTGTGAAATCTCGGATTTTTTCAGAAAATGCAACCAAATTTAAATAGAATTAAACAAAATGCAAAAATTGGCATCACAACATTTTCCATGTTATTTTCTTATAAATACAACATGGACGCAAACACTCACGTACACTCATCCTATGAACCCACGGCATCACGTCTTGCTGAAAAAATATCCCGGCTTTATGAAGCACACAAGTGTCATGCGAGTTGTTATTCTTGACTCGTTGTGCATCAGGTATTTTTTGTAATATACAATAGATAGATGTCACAAAGATCATGTGCAAAGTAACTGGCTATATCTACATCCGAGTTCAACCACATTTTTTCTTTAAATCATTACACATAAAGAAGTATACAATGATGAGAAGTGTTTAACAGATTATGAATAGATAAAGAGACCTGAACATAACTCGGATGTTTAGGTTTACATGTGATGAAACGGCACCCGTGCGGCCGTGCCCACATTTTTCTGGATTTATTTCAGACTTTTCAGCGATGTTCGTTCAGTGCAGTGGCGAATCTTGCACAAAATTGAAGGGTAGGCTCAAAACACCAAGTTTCTAAGTCTACTGAGCAAATTCATTGCAGTTTACATGTTAAACACCTCAGTATAATTCTCAAGTTGCATGTTTAGCTGAAATATGATTTTTGGAGGGTAGGCTTAAGCCTATTGAAGCCCCCCTAGTGGAATCGCCACTGGTTCAGTGGGAGGGGACTTTCCCGTCGACTACGAGGCGCCTGTGGTGACTGATCTCAAGATGTTGTGTCAGCTCAGTATCTCGAAGGTGTTCGTAGGAGTGGTGTGTGTGTATATGAGCATCTGCTATTGTACCGTGTTAAAGAGATTATCAAAAGAATAATATTAGTCATATAAAAAATATTCCCACTACAAGAGTGAACAGGAAGAAAATATGATAGATAACTGAAATAAAAATGACACTAGGAGTTCAGGTTATGCATGTAATCTAACAGATTATTAAGATCTTTATTGGCTATACTTGTAAAAAAAAAATCTAAAAGAGGCCACGGTATGAAACAATGGAGGCAGAGGTTGGCAATGACTTGACAAGGGAGATGTTGGGTGGTGTGAACTCTCTCTTCTTGTTGCTTCCAAAAGGTAAAGTAAACAACATACCAGTATAATGTTTACAAACATAGATGATCAAATTAAGAGATGTGCAGGTAGGCATAGATTAGCTAGTGAACTTTGAGTTATTTATCTAATTGCTTCCATGCCTCATTCATTCGCATAATCAAAATCCATAAGTTCTGGATTTTCCAAGGCAATGCTAAATTTGCATTGCCATCTCAAGTTCTCATCAATGAAAGTACCTACAACAAAGCATTTCAAAAGTTTGTTTATAGCTAATATCCATCAAACTTCAAATCTCTGTGGCGCAAATTCAGTGTAGGGATGCGAAGTATTTACATAATGTACATTCATAGATACCTGTCAACATATATTCTTGCATGGTTTTGAAACTCAGTATCAAGAACTAGATGTTTTAACTGTAAACAGTGTACCCGGAATAAATTTATTTACTTTCACATACAGAGTTATACATGACCCAGTGTATATGAAGTACATACATGGTTATAATTCAGAGTTCCAAATTGGCGCCCAAACTAATAATAGCAATAACACTTCACAATGTAAGTAAAATCATCTTGGAATTTCAGATGATTGGATGAACTCTTTTTCCAAGCTGTACAACCTGGTTCCTTCTCCGCCTTTGCTTCCCTTGTATGACTGATCATTTATAGCATTCCGGTTCACTCTTGTGATCTGAGAACTAAGATTGACTGTTGAGTTCTGGACATCCTCAAGTGTTGTCTCCACCTGTCTCATTGTAGGCCTTTCTTCACCTTTTAAACTTAAGCATGCTTCTGCCAGTCTTGCAACCACCTGAGCAACTTCAGCCCCTCCCTCCTCAACAATTTGTGTATCCAGAATATCTAATAATCGATTGTCCCTTATAAGAGACACAAAATGCGATGCTAGGCTTGTGACTTCTGACGAATGGGAATGAAAAACTGGTGTCACCCTTGTCAGTAACTCTGCTAGGATGACACCAAAGCTGTAAACATCGCTTTTCTCTGTGAGCCGACTAGTGTAGTAGTATTCAGGATCAAGGTAACCATGGGTTCCTTGAACAGCTGTAAGTATTCCTGTCTCGTCTATTGCAATTGACCTTGAAGCTCCAAAATCTGATACTTTTGATGTTAAAGTATCAGTAAGTAGTATATTTGCACATTTGATATCTCTGTGGTATACTGATATTGAAGCAGCAGAGTGTAGATATGCAATGGCCCTTGCAGTTTCCAGTGCAATCCTCACCCTATCTTTCCATGATAATGGGTTCTCACTTTGGCCATGGAGATGAAATGAGAGAGTTCTGTTCGATATGAACTCATAAACAAGTAGAGGAACCTCTGTCTCTAGGCAGCACCCAAAGAGCTTCACCACATTCCTATGGTTTGTCTGTGAAAGTATGACAACCTCGTTGATAAACTGGTCGATTTCCCTTTGAACAACAATTTTGGCCTTCTTAATGGCAACAATACGCTGATCAGATAAGATGCCTTTGTACACTATGCCATGGCCACCGCCACCAAGGATGCGATTATGGTCAAATTTGTTGGTTGCTTGGTCCAACTCTTCCAAACTGAAAATCCTCATTCTTTCCGCTATATCTTGGTTTGAAGAGATTAGCTGTTGCAGAAGCAATCCATGATTTTTCTTGAAGAACTGTCGTCTCAAATTCTTGGCTCTTCTTTGCTTAAATTTATTGGTGATTTTGGAAATACCCAGAAGAGAAAACACTATGCCAAAACCCGCACTAATTGCAATTATGGTAATCAAACCTACGGATAATGAAAGTAAGGATCGATAGTAGTACACGATGTCTGCATTTCACAAATTTGAACTTAAATTGAAAACAACTCAGCCAAGCCATGACAAAAGTTCGCTTAGAATATTTATCAGAGCAATCATATTGGAAGTATTGTTTCCACATCAGTGATCACCTGGTTTACTAGTTTTCCTTTTGTGTTGTCTTTTGTTTGTGAATGGTGATGCTTTCATAGTATTAAGACAACTGATTTTAAACTGGAAAATGTATTTAGTAGCATTATGTAGTCGTTCTACTATTGTACTACATAACAAAAAATTCGTAATTCTATGGACCTTAATTATCATTAAGCAAGGACTTGTACCAAGTGTAGTTATATTTGTACCTGGGAGGCGGCTGGCACTTTTTTTCGCTGAACATTGGTATGTCCCTCGCATATTGGTGCAGGTTCCGTTCTGGCATACATCAGGCTGTAGGCACTCGTCGATATCTGAAAAGAGGGAGAACAAGTTCAGATAAAAGGCGGAGTATGTTCAAAGTGCAGTTCAAGCCTATTGAACAAGTCATTTTCGGACAGGATTGCATATTCTACAAGAGGAAATTTCAAAGGGAAGTCTTGGCCCTGATTTGAGCACGGGCATCTTTAATTTGTTCAGGTGAACGAATTTCTTCATGAACTATCATTTTGTGCTCATTCCGACAGTAGCGAGCCGTTGTCAGAAATAAATCTTTTCTGATGATGCAAGGAAAAAGGTGCCTATTTAGCAGACATAATTCTTCTCTGAAAACCCAAAACTTAATATAATGTAGTAAAAATACTCCACTAAACTTTACTCGGCCGTTTACTCCTCTATTTTTTTAGGGGATCGGCTAGAGATGCTCTAAAAGCCCAATATCACATTCACATATGCTACAGTATAAAAAAGTAACTACTCCTAATAGAAGAAGCTCTCTCAAAAATAAAGGGGCCGGTGTCGGAAGTATTACCTCCGTTCTCAAATTAGTTGTCTTAGATTTGGGACAGAGGGAGTAGTACTTATAGTGGTAGGGGTGGTACCTTGGCATCCATTAACGATGTGAGGGTTGCCTCCGTATCCATTCGAGCAGTTGCAACTTACTGCACCGTAATGGTTGCTAACGTTGAGAGCGACGCTGTTCAAGCTTATGCATCTCCAACCAGACTCAGAACCGAGATCCCTCACGAGCAGGTCACGATCGGCTTCCACATCCAGCCACCATTCCAGCACCGTGGGTACGCTGGTCACGTTGGCATAGCTACCCAAATCCTGATATGTGGCATTTTGTACGGCTGCGATGTTGATCCCGGTGAACCACCCGCGATCGACCATGAACGCAGCCCCGAACGGATGAGCAGCCCCGAACGGAGTGCCGTCCAACCGATTGAACTGCACACCGTACGCAGCCAGACTCTGCGAGATGGTCGTCCGGCAGCAGCCGATGCCCGAGCACGAGGTGTGACCTGGATCCGGAATCCCGAAGTTACACAGCGCAGCGCATGCGCCGACATTAGCCCCGTCTCCATTGCTCGTAACTGTTTGTTGGGCGATGAGGTAGGCGACGAGGCTGCACCCGATGACCACGAAGACGTTGTGCTCAGTTGACACCGCCAGCCGCACTCCGGTATTCTGACCGGGCCAGGCGGCGTCGGGCCATGCGGCGCCAAAGCCGAGAGATTGCGGCCGCGTCATGTTTTCGTAAGACCTCAGAATCCTTCTCTGGACACGCACGGTGCCTTCCGAGAGGGATATGGCGTCCACTTCCACGCCGTCGCCGAGAAACAGCTTCGGAGGGTGGTGTGTCTCGTCGCAGGTGAGGTTGAAGTTCCTCTGGAAGCAACCTGGTCGGAAGCCGAAAGGGTAGGGGACGATGACGTTGCCGCAGGCCATCGGGCAGCCCGGCAAGGCGGCTACGGTTGCCACGAGGAGCTGAACTGCCATCAGTACAACTAGTATTGGCACGAGGAGCTTTGCTTGTGGGGAAGGAATGGAGGGAAGGAGAAGGATCATCTTCTCCTCCTGCAACTTGAGCATGCTGTTGTGAATTATAGCTAGACGTACGCTTGGTGATACTAGTGCTGCTAATCGAACTCCTCTTATGTAGAAGAACTAAATGTTGGGTCTTCTCTTGCTTGACTTCAACGTCCACTCCGAGCTAGTAGGGCACTAGCTAGACTAGTCACTCTGACTAGTTGCCTTTGGTACTGTCTTAAGTAGAAAGACTTTGGTCTTCTCAGTTGACTTCAACGCCGACCAGGTACAGTAGTGCACGGATAGTCATATAGACTGGTACTCAATATGGGCATGTTTTGCCTGTCTCTAGTGCTAGCCGAGTTAGAACCGTCCTCGTCCTACAGTATTTTGTTCAACCTCAGCTCAAACGTGTCTCTTTGGTAAGGAAAAGTCTATGCCTTAGAAAGGAAGGGGAAATGCGTATGGCATAATCTCTTCTGTTTTATGTGGAAACTCAAACTCGTGCCCAGCTTTGGCTACTGTTGGTCAGGTCAGTGGCCACACCGTGCCATCCGGGTTCGGTGGAAGGCCTCGCTGAAGGTTCCAAGTGTACAGGCAATGTCAATTTTGATGACCGCCGGGCCGGGCGAGAGGGAAAGAAGAGAGTTCCTCGATGCAGCTCGACCAGGCCTCATGGAATGGCAACTTTTATGACCGACGGCGGGTCTCAAGGCGTGGCGTAGTGGAGTCTTGGCAATGGACGTGAGTGGATGAATACATGTGGAATGGTGGTGTTGCCTCGCATCATGCTGACATCAACCTCATGAAATTCTAGCCGCAAACACTTCTAGTGTCGACCATGCATGTATCCTTTTGGTGTCGACCTCGTAGAATTTTAGCTAAGCTAATATTTCTAGTTCACGAGCTGTCAATTAGTTATATTGCAAAATAAATTTTGCTCCCGGTCTTGAGGCTTGGACTAGTCAATCAACCTGAGCTTCCTCGGCACAACAAAAACAACAAACTCAAAAAGGTTAATGGACCGATGCTCGATGAGGAGCAAGTAACAACTTAGAGTGGTGTAGCAACTTATTTCAACACTAAATTTGCATTGCCTTCTTGTCACTGAAAGTACTTGCAATGTAAAATTTCACAAGTTAGCCCAGTGCTCTCAAAACCTATGTGATGCAAATTCGGCTCTTGAATGTGTGTGTATTGGGGGGGGGGGGGGGGGGGGGGGGGGGGGGGTTGTTACAATATGTACATTCATGGACCCATCAACGTACTCACAAACTTTCAGAATTAAGTGTGCAAACTGCATGTTTAATAGAAAACTGTAACTTGGTTCATTTTATTTACTTTTGCATATTTGGTCCTGCATGACTCTAGCATAGGAAATACACATATGGTTACAATCAACCGTTCATAATTTACATTCGGCTGTTGATTAAGAAATTTACATGTGGCATGTACCATGGCACCCAAACTAACAATACTACCTGACTCATTTTACCATGCAAGTAAACTCATCTAGGAATTTCGGATGATTGGATAATCTCCTTTTCCAAGCTGTATAACCTAGTTCCTTCACCGCCTTTGTTCCCCATCCATGGCTGATCTTTCATAGCACTCTGATTCACTCTTGTTATCTGAGAACTGAGCTTGACCTTTGAGTTATGCACATCTTCAAGTGTTGTCTCCACTTGCCTCATTGTAGGTCTTTCTTCCCCTTTTAAGCTTAAGCATGCTTGTGCAAGTCTTGCAACCACCTCAGCATCTTCAACTCCTCCTTCATGAATAATTTGTGTATCTAGAATATCTGACAAGCGATTGCCGCTCATTAGTGATACAAAGTGTGATGCTAGGCTTGTTCCTTCTGATGAATGAGAAGAAAAAACTGGTGTGACACTTGTCAATAGCTCTGCTAGGATGACACCAAAACTGTAAACATCACTCTTCTCCGTCAATCGACTCGTGTAGTAGTATTCAGGATCAAGGTAACCATAGGTTCCTTGGACAACTGTAAGTATTCCTGTCTCGTCTATTGCAATTGACCTCGAAGCACCAAAATCTGATACTTTTGCTATTAAAGTATCAGTAAGTAGAATATTGGCACATTTGATATCTCTATGGTATACTGATATGGAAGCTGCAGAGTGTAGATATGCAATAGCCCTTGCAGTTTCCAAAGCAATCCTCAATCGAGTTTTCCATGACAAATGGTTCTCACTTTTGCCATGGAGATGACAAGAGAGAGTTCCATTCGATATGAATTCGTAAACTAGTAGAGGAACTTCTGTCTCGAGACAACAACCAAAAAGTTTCACCACATTCCTGTGGTTTATCTGTGAAAGTATGGCAACCTCATTTATGAACTGGTCGATTTCCCTCTGCACAACAATTTTGGCCTTCTTGATGGCCACGACACGTTGATCAGATAAGATGGCTTTATACACCGTGCCATGCCCACCGCCACCAAGGATCCGATTATGATCAAATTTGTTGGTTGCTTGTTCTAGCTCTTCTAAGCTGAAAATCTTCATCTTTTCGGCTATATCTTTGTTCGAAGAGATTAACTGTTGTAGAAGCAGTCCATGGTTTTTCTTAAAGAATTTTTGTCTGATCTTCTTGGCTCTTCGTTTCTTGAGTTTTTTTGTGACTTGGGCAACACCTAGGAGTGAAAATAGTAGTCCAAAACCAGCAACGATTGCTATTATGGTAATTAGACCTGCAGAAAGCGGACATAAGATTGATTGAACAATATATGTTGTGTTCACTTCAAGAAATCAAGCTACCGAGCTCAATTTTTCAAACTACTGAATTGTAAAATGAAAATGTTTTCTTGGGAAATATGACTACTGGGCCATTCATAATGGAAGTACTTTATACCCTTCCTTTTAGTCGTCCATGTTTGAGTGATCTACAACCCTAGGCATGATTTGAGTAAGCATTAGAGATAACTAACTGTAAACTAAATATTAAGCGGTTAGGTCCTAGTAATAGTAGTATTTAACAAAAATAAGTTTCTAATATAAATTTATTGTATTTTTGTTCAGGGACAAAACTAAGCTCACAATAGTCGAGGAACAAAACATGAAAGTTTGTCTTTGCAATTATCAACAATGGAAGACTTCTATCAAAGGTGTTTTATGTACCTGCTAAGCTGATGATTCTTTTCTTTGCTGAGCATCTGTATGTCCCTGGCATATTGATGCATGTTCCATGGCAGGGATAAACATCTGGCCGTAAGCACTCATCGATATCTGAAGAGGAAAAACACAATGTTGGAACCAAGGGGGTTTTACATCGAATGGTAAAAACTAAGATAACACATGCATGTGATCTCATAACATTATAACTACCAAGACTAGGTAAGAACATACCAAAAACTGTTACTAACATACCTGGGCACCCATTAGCAATGTAAGGGTTACCCTCGTATCCTTTAGAACAGTTGCACCGCCTTTTTTCATAAATCTTCAAAAACATAGTAGCTATCGTTGTTCAAGCTTAAACTTCTAAGTTCCGAAGAATTGGGCTGGACAGACAACGACAACATGTCCTCCAACACTACCAGAACACTCTCAACCATGGCTTGCTCGCATGGATAAGTTGAGTTGAGCATCATATCGTTTTCATTTCTGTTGAACCAGTCCTGATCAACAATAAACACAGCAGAGGCGTTCATTCCCTGCCCAGACCGCTGTCTATGGGTTAACCATCTAATGTCGTCCATCACCATATACCTATAAGTGTTCGTTATAGAAAGTTGAGTACATGACATACTCCGCAAGACATACCGGAGACCTGCACTATGTGTGCATCATGTATCAAAAGGGGGTAAGGGTTTAGCCGCAGCAAGCTCTAGCACCTATAGAGACACGCTACAACTTGCGTCTATTAGAGATAAGTAAAGGGAGCGTGTACAAACCACCAACACACGTTGTGCAACGCAACCCCACTGGGTGCGCCCACGCGGAGCATCTATCCTATCGCAAACATAACAGAGCCTTGCATTCCCCTTTGCACCACCCATGAAGAAGAATCCCCAAGTCTTTTAT
Organism: Triticum urartu; assembly: GCF_003073215.2. NCBI lineage: Eukaryota > Viridiplantae > Streptophyta > Magnoliopsida > Poales > Poaceae > Triticum > Triticum urartu. The sequence continues at coordinate 711,732,819 of NC_053023.1, forward strand.
TTGGCAAGTTTTAATATATATTTAGTTCAAGTTGCGCAAGCTATATTGCTAACAAAATTAAGGGTGGGAAATTTTAGAGATTAAGGTTAAAGTTGTTCTAGATCAAGTCGATCGACTCAAGTTGTCCATAGCCGTGGACACGACTAATTGAATATATTTATCCCTACGATGGTGCACCCATATGCCCATTATAGGCTCCAGATGCACGCTCGTCAAAACCAGTTGTTGGACCATTATAGGCATGAACCGAAAGATTCTAAATGACATGGCACTCCCCTTTTACATCACTAGTCAAGGAAAATCACCCAACAAACCCGTATCAAGAGTCCGGTCGAAGATTTAAATCAGACTCAAACCATATGCCATTATGGCTGGGATGGATAAGTCCACGACCAGGGTGCCCACCCAGCAAATTAAAACGTACCAAAAAAGGAAAATGGTGTCAGCTTGTAACCAGTGGGAAAAGATCAACAGTTTGAGTACCGGTTGAGGGGTGATGGGGGTAAACCTCTCCCACATGTGGTTAGTGCATTTAGTCTTGAATTCAAATGCCCATGATCTCGGGTCCTAGTTCGGCTCGAGTGGAACAGAACACCATGCACTCAAACATGGCTTCCCACGGCTATCTTCCTAACTTACTATCTCATTTTGCACATAGCATCATCAACAACATGGTGTATCTGAACCAGATTAACAGTGTAATAACCCAAGGTTACAATAGGAGGTTAACATGGTAAAACATAAATATTAAGCATGCATACTACTGTAAGGCAGGTCGAACAAGGCTTCTACACAAACAAGCAGGTCTTGCTAGGATCGGGTAAAACCAAGGCAATATAGTGGAGTGTCAAAAACAGGCTATGCATCATATAGGTATCGAGGACACACAAATCGTAAAGCTAATGCAAGCATGGGGGAGCATGGGGTCAGATATAATCAAGGGTGGCGGTAAGCCTTGCCTGGTGTCCAGGCTTGGCAGAAGACCACTCATTGCCCGTATCCCACGTCATCTTTGGATATTTTTTTCCTGCTTTTTTAATTTCATGAACATTTTTCCAATATGCAAACTTTTATTTCAAAGTTCGCATTTAAAAAAAATGGAACTTTTTTATGTCCTAAATTATTTTAAAGAAGAAAAAACTGAAGAGAAAAACAAAAGGCAAAAAAACGGGGCATCTCGCACAGCACATCGGCCAGCAAACTCATTGCCACCAGAGCACCGGCCCTACCAAAAATGTCGATGATGCATGGACATAGTCTCGGCCTCAAGCCGCACACTGTCTCAAGATCGTATATCGCCACCGAAGCCAACCAGAGTAAAACCTCCGTCCGCCACCTTCACTCACTAGTTTTGGAACTTGGCCCGGCCATTGATCTCTAGCAGCGAGAAGGGGAAATTAAGGAGGGCGAAGGCGGTGGATAAAGGTTTGGGTGGCGGTGGCTGCTTTCTTGTGAAGCGATCTAAAGGGTCGTATCCTTATCGATGTAATAAGAAGATGGATGTGGCTAGTTCTCAATCAACTGAGATTTAACGAAGCCTCACTCAAGTGATATAACATGCAAGAGAGAAAAAAAGAAAAAAAAACTAAAAAGAAAATTTAACAAAATTCTAATGGATGATGAACAGAGGGAAAGTTGGGAGAGCGGTGGTACCTTGACATCCGTCAACGATGTAAGAGTTGCCTTCGTATCCATCCGAGCAGTTGCACCTTACTTTGTTCACTGCGTCGCCGATGTAGGCAGCGAAACTGTTCAAGCTTATGCATCTCCAACGAGATGCAGAACGTGGATCCTTGACGACCAAGTCACGGTCGCTATCTACGTCTAGCCACCATTGCAGCACGGTGGGCATGCTGGACGGACCGTTACCGAAATCATCATTGACAAAATCATTGAAGCTGACAGTGTTCTGCATGGTGCCTACGAACCACTCGCGATCGACTATGAACGCGGCCACCGACGCACGGCTTTGGCCCGCGTACGCTGCCGCCGTATCGTCCAAATCCTTGAACTTCACCTGGTACCCGGGGTAACGCTGCGCGATGGTCGTCCAGCAGCAGCCGACGCCCGTGCACAAGGCGTCCCGGGTTTTCCCGTTGCACAGCGTGGAGCATGTGCTGACATACTCGCGACCCCCGTCGCTGACTGCGACGAGGTAGCCGATGAAGTTGCACCCGATGGCCACAAAGACGTTGTGCTCGGTGGACACCGCGAGCTGCGCGCCGCCGCTCTTGTACACTTCCGGCAGGCCGCCGTACCACGAGTAGTTGTGGTCGATAGATCTCCTCGCGCCGACGGCACCGTTTGTGTAAAGTGGTCGGAATGCCACGACCTTGGTCTGCACATGCACCGTGCCGTCCGCCAGGGAGATGGCGTCCACCTCCACGCCGTCGCCCAGGAGCAGCCTCGGCGGACGGCGCGTCTCGTCGCAGGTGAGGTTGAAGCCCTTGCGAAAGCAGCCTCGCCGGAAGCCGAAAGGGTATGGGACGGTGACGTTGCCGCAGGCCTGCGGGCACCCAGGTAAGGCTACCTGGACGGCGGCGACGGCTGTCGCCATGAGGAGCTGAAGTGCCGTCACCGTTGCGACGATGAGCTTTGCTTGTGACATGCTGTTGGGCAAGCTTGGCTTGGGAACGTGCTAGACAGCTCACAGTCGTACTAGTAGTCTATATCTCCTCCACAATTGGTGTAGAAAAACTTTGGTCTTCTAAGTTGACTTCAACGCCGACCAGATACAGTAGTACGTACGCGTATAGACTAGTCAATGTAAGCATGCTGCGCTCCCTATCTATATCTAGTAGCTGAATTAGTAAACGCATAGACTAATCCTGCCTGTCTAGTAGCTCAAGTGACATCTCAATCGTCCTATTTGGATATAAACTTGAGCTCAAACAGGGACGTCTCTTTGGTACAAGCTGGAAAGTCTATGCCGTCGTAAGAAAGGAAAGGGAAACGAGTGTGGCATAATAATCAGTGATTTGACAGTCTTGTGTTTTATATGTGGAAAGGAAATTCAAACTCGTGTCCAACTTGGCTGCTGTTGGTCACAGCATGCCATCCGAATTGGGTGGATGGAGTGTGTTCGCTAGGCAGGTTGGTTCAAGAGCTCGCTGAAGGTTCCCAGGCTACCAGGCAATGGCAATTTTGGTGACCAGCCGGCCGACAGCGAAAGAAAGAAGAAAGTACCTCGACGCAGCTCGGCCCCGTCTAGGCGCGATCGACACCCCCGCTTGGCCGGAACTCAGTTGAGCATTTCATCCAACACGTCGGCTGCAAGGTCGGGAATTCAGAATCGAATCAAAGGAACCCGTCAATGCAATCTTCTATCTATTCACGGAAAATTATTGACTCTTTAACGAGTTGCTCACCATAGATTCCGATCCCCACCGACTCAATCAGCAGCGAGCACCAAGCCACCAACCACCTCGGGAAGAAATTACAAGTGGTGGACGACCCTGCGACTGCGAGAGTGCATGGCCGCCAGACTGCCGGTCTCCTGCGTACCCACAAGCCCTGGCCGCGCCGGCCGCCAGCCGCCGTGCTGCCGAGCAGACCCCCCAGCCGACGACCAGCCCAACCGGTCAACCGCACTAGCACATGGATGTTATGGACCTTATGGTAACCGCCGCTCCATTTTCTCTGCCAGGCGCTGCTCTTTATCCCAGTTCCTATTCCGCGCCTTAAAGGCCCGGTTATCTCTACTCCTAAATCTCTACTTTAATCTCTACTTTTGACAACCAATCCTATATTTTGCCTACGATCGTCTTATAGGCGACCTTTCGTTTAAGCACAACTAATTTGTGCTGGCCTTTTGACGTTTGCATTAACTCGGTTAGATCGGCACTTTCCCAAAACAACGTAATGCATTAACTTATTTAAAATTAAATTTGAATCAAATCAGCAATTAACAAAAACAACATCATGCATTAACCCATTCAAATCAATCGACACTTTCCCAAAACAACGTAATGCTTTAAGGGGGTGTTTGGTTCTAGGCTTTGCATTGCCACACTTTGCCATATATTTTTATCAAACTTGCCTAAGTTTAGTTTATCAAAATGAGAGCCACAAGTTGCCAAGAGAGAATTTTATCACACTTTGTGTGTGTATGCCATGTGGGGTCCTAGTGTGGCTTGTCTAAGGTGTGGCTTGAACCAAACAAACACCTAAGTTGATCAAACTTGCCTAACGTTAGATGTGGCGGCAAAGTTAGTCACAAACCAAACAACCCCTAACTTATGCAAATCAAATATTAAAAAATCTCAATCAAATTGGCACTTAATAAAAACAACATCATGCATAACTCATTCATATCAAATCTTAAGAAAATCTCAACTAAACCCAAACTTTCCTTGTCTTTCAGTACTCATACCCAATCAAATCAAATCTTGCCAAAAAATCAACTATAATCAAAGTTGGCGAGCCCATTTGACGCCTGCATGCGTTTTTAAATTTTTTATGTTTCTTTTTTGGTTTATTTTTTGTTTTATGTTTCTATCACTAACCTATTCTTTTGTGCTCGGCATCTCTACACTTAAAAGGGCAGTATGTAGGTCGTTCCTTCCTTCAATACTACCCCCGCCATCAATCGGCAGTACCCCCTCGGTCCTCCTCCCACCGATTTCCTTTTAGGGCATGTACAATGCTGGCGCTTGGGCCAGGCGCTAGGATTCAGTTACTAGTTGTTATGATCCAATCCTAGTCGATTGAAGGATTATTGCTAGCATCGATGCCGGGACTACCGTCGGGTTCTTCGTTCTTACTCGTTCTTACCTATTGATGCCGCCTCGATCCTGGGCCTTACAGTGTGCACAAGGAATATTTCAGGTTTCTGGTCTTGGGCTCATGAAACAAATGGATGTTTCTCGATTCGTCCTGCATACCGCATGTTGGTAAACACAAAAATTATAAGAGAGGGCTGGCTGGTAACAGTGGTACTTCGGACACGGTGTCAGTGGCGAAGCAATGGACTAATATGCGGGGCATTGCGGTACCAGCGAAGCTTAAGGTTTTATTGTGGCGTCTCGCAAAGCATTCAATCCCTACCTTGAAAATTTTAATCATAGAAAGATGTTTGATGCCTTACTTTGCCGACTATGTGGTATGTGTGATTCGTAGAAGCATGTACTAGTTGGATGCACTTTGGCCAGGTCGGTGTGGGCTCTTGCAAAGGAGGAATTGCTTGAACATATGATTATGACTACAATCACGAATGCAAAATTTTGGCTAGCTACTATGCATGATTTGTTGCAGTGAGATGATTTTGAAGAGATAATGGTGACCTTATGGGCAGTTTCGTACCCCCATAAGAAAAGCTATCTATGAGCAGGAATTTTAGGCCCCAATGTCCACTCGTCTTTTTGTGAAGCACCACATGGTAGAGATCAAAGCCACTGCATGTCCACGGTGAACAATGGCACAACTTGCTCGTGTTACAGTTTGGCAGCCATCGATTAGACCACGGCAAGGATTTATGAAAATAAATGTGGATGGGGCGCTTGGAAGACATGGTGTGAGAGGTGCAGAGGCTGCAATTTGTCGGGTAATTACATGGGTTCATCAGCGGTCACTTCTATGAGCATTACCAACGTACTACATGTTTCACAGACTATGGAACCAGTTGTACAAATGTTTTTGTACAGAACACTGTTAAAAAATTCTAGTTTTGGTACAATTTTTTTTTATAAAAATGAAAAGAAATTAGAACACATTACAATATAGCTAATTGTTATTTTAAATTTTTTTTGAGAAAAAATTGTTATTTTAATGTAAATGTAACATAAAAATATTACTTTGGCCCGTCCAGAGCTTGGGCCAGCCTGTACCTGGTGCACAATGTATTCGAAAAGGGAACACCAAAGAATAGAAAAATAAAGAAAAGAAAACAAAGAAATTGAACAAAAACATTGAAACCGAATACAAAACCGGATCGACAGAAAGACCACACTACAGTCTACAATCGCATCTTGATATCACACAAAATTAGGAGCTCGACCGGGCCACATGGGACCGACTACAGCTGCAAGTGAGCGCTCTTTATCTCGCTCACAATAGGTATACTTTGCATGCTGGGCACGACCAAAAAATATAGTTCAAACGAGTAGGTTGAACGCTGTGTGACCGTTTTGTTCCATTTTCTTAGAATAACGACTTAGCTTTATTGATTTCAGAAAGAAAAAGTTCATATTGAAATAGCCAAAACAACTACCAACAAGAGAGTTCCCAAGTAAAACCAAATCTTTTCATGTCGTTGTTGCCAAAACTGCAGGAGAGTAGCCCACCCGAAAATGCGAGAAACGGAAATCATTGGATACACCATGATCGGAAACACACTTCTTGCAAGGGATGTCGTTAGACTAATACTTTGTAGCTAGACCGACAATAAACAAGACCGAATGCATGAAAGGCAAACACTAACAACCACTAGTTCCATGGAGTGGATCATGATGGGGACACCATGATGGGGATGATGAGCTAGTCCATGTAACTGTCTTCCTTATGACAATGCTTCTATCCCTGGGACACTGTCATACAGGACACAAATCTCACAAAAGAGGACTTAACTCTATGGCACACATTGATATGTGGCTCCCCTCACCTCCCCGGAGCCGAAACGGCTAATGGAGGTGATATGAACCACTAGTGAAGATTGGAACACTATCGTCTGATTTGGGCATGATGGGTCCATTTACACCAATGCCAAAAATGGTTTAATGGTTCTCGAGACGGCATATACAAGAGGCTCAGAGGAGAACTCGTATGTATGTGTGGAATAATAAAAGGTAAAATAGAATACTAGTCTCGTCTCTAAGATTTGCTCAAGTGTTGCATGATGGTTCCATTTTACTGATCATGGGCATAAGTTGGTATAATAAGAATGCTGACAACTTTGATGATGTAGTGTTAGAAGGACACTGTGTTGAACTCTCCCAGATTGATTGTTATACTAATATATCCTTTTGTCACAAGTTTATGGTATATAACACAAAGGTGTTAATGTATCCACAATTCCTTACGCCATGAAGTATCGAGTTTCATCATACCGGATGACGCGCTTTGGGGTTTGTCAAACGTCAACCGTAATAGAGTAATCATAACGGCAACTTACAGATTCATCGAAAAAGTATGACAAGGGACTAGATAGCTTGAGACTGAAATTTGCTCCGCTAATAGTGGAGAGATATTTTTAGAGCCCTCTTGGTGTGAAGGTATCCATCATCGTCTGGCCTGACACAACTTGACTTACTCACGGGGATTCCAGAATACGGGACAAAACCGATAACAAGGAAACTGACATAGTGATCAAGTTGTAGGTCATGGGATGTTGATAAATCTCACCTCGGGTTCTGTAAAGTATCGCAAAGCAAAAGTAATTGCACATGGTAACTACAGGTTCAGTCAATATTCATTCTTGTGGCTATAGGGGTCAATATAGTTGTCCACGTTTATGCGGTTGATCATTGAATAGGAGTTCTGGTCATGTCTATACTTTACCGGACATGTGGGGTCACACGCATAAGGGTCATCGTTCTGTTTAGTACTAGACGAATTAGGACCATCGGAGAAACTCGTTGAAATAGTTTCGGAGATATTAAATTTCTTTTTCGAGAAAGACTCAAAAGTGTTCCGGAGAGACCAAAAGTGTTTTAGAGAAAACCAAATAAAACCGATGCCAAAAGTTACGGAGGAGAATGACTTAACACCAAGAAGCATACGAGGACTTCAGAATTTTTTCGGAGTGTTCTAGAAGGGGCTAAGACACCATGAGCCAGCCTTATAGACAATGCGTCTACGGTGGCTGGCCGAATGGGCCTTAGGGACCCATGAGGTGGACGCCACCCCTAGGTTTGCCTCCCAAGCCAAGGGGGTGTGGTTAGGGTGAGGTGGGGCCCACTCCATGGTGCAATGCCCCTAGGGGGAGGGTGACTCTCCTCCAAGTCTCCTCCCTCTCCCTACCCCTATAAATAGTGGAGGGGGCAGCCCCTCTTTCGCACACAATTCCAGGCACAAGATTGCCTCTCTCTCTCTCCACGGGAAGTTATTCCATTACGCCATAAGGCTGCTCCACCCATAGTTCTCCAACGCCGCTAGGTTCTAGACGTTGAATTGCTGCCGGGTCAGTGACTACATATACCTGGAGACCTACACAGAGATCGAGCTTTCGATCTTCATTTAAGAGAAAAAATTGTCATGGTTGGGAGGTTAAAAATTCTAACTACGGGAATTTGCACCAACAATCTTCGCCAACTCTTCTTTTGCTGTAACTCTAGTTTGTAATCTAATCTAATCACCATTTGCATCCTTATAGTGTTTCTGGTTTTGATTCGTAGGATGGTTTTTCTTTTGTACTACGTTTTTCAACAATACAATGGTACTTATTTAAGGAAATGCTAAAAATCTGATGTCGGAATTTTAGGCATGGGAAATCAAACTTTCATCCCTAAAAATCTGTCGACCACTGTGTATTCGGGTCCTTTATTTACTCATGTATTTTTCATTTCGAAAAGAGAAAAAAAATTGTTTTCTTGTGGTTGTATGGTTAGAGGGACAGTGGTATCCCCAGCCCACCAAGGGTCAAGTCCTGATGCTCGCATTATTCCTGAATTTATTTTAGGATTTCTGGCGATACGCTTTCAATGGGAGGAGACATTCCCGTCGATGACGAGGCGCCTATGGTGATTTCGTAAATCTCAAAATGATATGCCGGCTTAGTCTCTCAGAGGTGCTCATAGGGATACGGTGTGCGTTTGTGTGTTCATAGGGTGAGTGTATGCGTCTATGTATGAGCGCTTGCGTCTGTACTTTGTTAAAAAGAATATATACTACTATGGAATATGGAATAGAGTACTCTCTTAGTATAAAAATATGTTGCATGCTAGCTTTTGTAAGTTACCTTGGCATCCATCGGCGATGTAGGGATTGCCCTCGTATCCTTTCGAGCAGTTGCACCGCGGCCGCTGGTAATCGTCGTCGTTGTAGACCACGATGCTGTTGGCGCTTATGCATCTCCCGGGATCAGTCGACAAGCCATCCGGCAGCCGGAACATGTCCTTGTCACGGTTCATATCCAGCGACCATCCTAACACGGTCGGAACCACCGTCGAAGCAGCAATCCTCTGCGGCTCCGCCGAGTAATCCAGCTGCAGCACGAGCCCCTTCTCGGCGAACCAGTCCCGATCGGCAAGGAACACCGCTCCGTACCTGGAGGAATCGTTGGGTCTCACTCTGATCTGGGCCAGATCATTGATCTGGATGCCGTAGGACGAGAGACCCGGCCGCGGGACGGGCGTCTGGCAGCAGCCGACGCGGAGCACGAGGCGTCGCTCACCCGCCCAGGGCCGTGCGCCTCCGAGCAGTACGCGGCGCAGACGCTGACGAAGCGGCCCGCGTCGTCGACGAGGCTGGCCACGAGGTTGCATCCCAAGGCCACGAACCGGTTGCGCTTCGCGGACACCGTCAGGCGGCCGGCGGACCACGTGCGGTTGAACTTCTCGGGGTTCTCGCTTAGCGAGAAGTTGATCATCCTGGTGTTGATCCGCAGGGTGCCGTCGAGAGAGACGGCGACCACTTGCACCCATGCAGCGTCGTCGCCGGCGAACAGCCTCGGCGGCTGGGTCGTGTCGTCGCAGGTGAGGTTGAAGCCCTCGCGGAAGCAACCGTGCCCGATGCCGAATGGGTATGGGACGGTCACGTTGCCGCAGGCCTCGGGGCAGCCAGGCAAGGCTACCGGCGGCGCGGCTAGTGTTGTGGCTGCTATGAGATGAAGCGTCAGTGGTGCAATCACGGCGCCGATCTTTGCTCTTGTGGAAGGAGTAGATGGAGCCAGCATCATCTTTGCTGCTGCAGATCTTGCTCAGGTGAGCAGTCTGGTACTCAGGTGGTGTAAGCGACCGCACTCTTTGGCACTTGGCAGAACGGAAAGTGTACACGAAAGGAAGGGGCAGGAATGTCGCATGCTGATTATTTACCCCTTTTCGTGTGGAAATGATGCATCTCTGATTTGCCTTTAGAAATAACGGGTCTTCCTGGGCTATCGGAAAGTCTGGATCGATGCAAGATTCACCACCAGACGAAATGTTTACATTCTCAGCCTAGATATGTCGTACTTACTTGAGTGTGGCCGCTCCGGATGTCAAAAGTAAGTAGATATGCACTGCGGACCTTAAGCAAGAAATCTCAAATTGTCACCAGCTAGCTAGGCGTAGCTTGCTTGCGTGAGTGCAACGGCGGCAAGGGATTTCCACGAGAGGCAGCAGTTTATAATTTCGATAGTGAAAATGGCATCTCATTAGATTTTCTTGGATTATGTGTATCCACAACAATATTATTATTTATACCTTCTTACTGACATTGTTTTCACAGATTTCAAATGTTGTTTCCAAATAATATTATTATCTGTGTCATCCATTTGTATACCAAAGATTTGTGCTAGCTCAATATCCTCACTTCATAGAAACTTCTTCTTGTTGTAGTGAAAAACAATAAAAGTAGAGGAAGGATATTCGTTGTTGATCGACTAGACATGCTATGGTGTTCTTTTTTTTTTTTTTGAGGAATTGGCAGTTGTGCTGCCCATATAGTATTAAGCAGGAGAAAAACAACAGAAACAGTACAGAAGAGAGCTTAACAGCAATAACAGCAGGTCATGGGTGAACAGGTACCACATGCCTGGCGAAGTGATAAAGGAAAATACTAATCCGGTTCAGGCTCCGGTTCATTCTCGCAGACCGACACCCAGTGGGAGGACGCAGTAGGTTGTAACATGTCCAACTTGACTTACGGAAATGTCAAAAATCACCTCCAGGCTACTCTGGTTGTACGTTGTGAACATTTTTATATTGTACTGTAGTTTATTTTTATGAAATATTGTAATTGAAAATGGTGAAAGTTTTATAGTATATTTTGAGTCTTTTTATTTTTTATAAATGGTGGTGAATATTTTTATATTTAATTGGAAATGGTGAAAGTTTTATAGTATATTTTAAGTCTTTTTATTTTTTATAAATGGTGGTTGATATTATTATATTATAGTAGTCAAAAAATATTATAGTTACTTTTATGAAAGTAAGAATATTTGGATTCGAAATCCTGACATTTTAAAATATAGTTAGTCTTTTAATTACTTTATTCAATTTTTTTAATTTTATTAAAGTAGTAGTATTATTTTGAGTCTTTGAATAAAATATAAAAAATATAATTACTGATACTATATTTTATTAATTTCTGACATTTTTTAATTTTCTTAAATGTCGACGGTTTTCAACTATATTTTGAGTATTTTTCAGAAAGTAGAAATATTGCATTACTTTTATTAAAGTAAGAAATTTAATTATTTTTGTATAATTTGTTTTTTTTTGTGTATTGGGCCAAGCCCAAAAGTGGGTTGGAGGGTCGAAACTTGTTGCCAAAAAAGGACACAATCTTCTTTGGGTTGTTGTTACACAATAGGTTGAATACAAAATAGATGCTTTGAAGAAAAAAATACATTCTTGCCAAATTATAGTACATGTGTGCTCTGTGGAGGCTTTCGTATTGAAACTAGAGATCATTTCTTTTCCGAGTGTCCATTTGCTATTTACATGTCGGCAATATCTATTTCCAGATTGGATTCCAATGCAGCAATCAATTCAGGATCAGATCAACTATTTAAAACTCAGTCTCCATTTTAACTTACCTTGGAGCACACTATTCTTATTGCTTGTTCGTTTATTATGTGTCACTGTAGAAATTTTGAAAATATGCTAAAGTCCAAAAATTGTTTCCTAATTTTTAAAAATGGTTGCCTGTTTATTATTTTTCTAATTTCATAAAAACTTTCCCCCAATCTTAAATATCTAACAGATTTCTAAAATGCTTACGTATTTTCAAAATATTCAAAACTTCAAATTATTCATAAATTTTGGAAAGTGAACATGAATTTGAAAAGGTACATGAAATTTTAAATATGTTAAAAGGGAATAAAAGAAAAAAAAACTAAAACCAAGAAGAAAAATGAGAAACCAGCAACAGAAAAAATAACCCGGTCCTAATACTGGTGGGGGAAGAAAGAACAGCCCGGGTGAGCTGGCCTATTACCGCGCGAGGTGTCGAGTTTGTTCCCTCTCCCTTGACCTATATGCAGATTAGGGGTTGCCGTTTGCCATTTTGTTGTATTGCCTATTAACGGAATGGGTTGCGAAACACTTTAATAGCATAATGTACGTCCCCGCTAAAGTTCGATGGGTTTAGACTGGGGAATTTAGAGACAAGAGACTGCTTATTATAGCACGCTTGGGGCGAAGGCAATACTTTGCCAAGTAGATTCAAAAAAACAAATTGCCAAGTTTTTTGAAGTGGAATTTGCCAAGTTTTTACTGCAAGGCACAGTTCCGCCTCACCTACAACACCATCCTAATGGACCAGGCCCAACTAACATGTGCAATTATTTTTTTATTTTTTTTGTTTCCCCCCTATATTTCTATACATTTCGAAAATTCTCTGAAATATTACATTTGTATATATTTAAGAAGCCGAATTATTTTTGTTGAATAGGAAAAAACATTAATCACACATTTAAAAAAAATTCACGTATTGTAAAATATTTGTTTGCATACTTTTCTACAAAAGTTCTTACCATTCAAAATACTGTTCATGACATTTAAACATGTTCACAGATTTTAAAAAATGCATGAAATTTTATAAGGTTAGTATAAATGTCAAAATTTGTTTATGTATTTCAAAATAATTGTTAATGAAATGTAAACATATGTTCAACTAATATTTGAAAAATGTCTGTGACATATAAAAATTGTTCACCATGTATTAAAAATATTTATAATGTATTTATAAAACTTCACCACGTAGTTAAAAAATGTTCAACATGCATTGGTAATTCAATGCATATATGAAAGATATTTAATGTATATTCAGAAATGCTCAACATGCAGTAGAAAAACGTTTAATGTCTGAAAAATGTTTAACGTGTATTCAAAGATGTTCAAAATGTTTTCGTCAAATGTTCAATGTGTATCTGAAAATTATTTTAAAATTGTATTCAAAATATAGTTAACATGTGCTCTGCAAAATGTTGAATGTATGTCGTAAAAGATGTTAAGTGTCTACTATGAAAATTTTCAAATTGTACTAAGAACATGTTTGTACAATTAAACCGGGTCGCTTAGAAAATTTATGAATTTGAAAAAAATAAAAATAAAAATAAAATACAGAAAAACAAAAAGGAAAATATAAAAAACAAACATAAAATAAATGTTGAACATGCACTTGAAAATGTTCAACATGTATCTGAATAATGTTCAAAGTGTGTACTAAAAATATTCAATATGTATTTACAAAAAGTGAACATGTATATGGAAAATAGAAAAAATGAAATGAAAAAACAAAAGTAAAAAAAATAAAATTGATAAAAACCAGTAGAGAAAAACGTAGCAAAAGGGAAAAGTAAAAAACAGGTATAAAACCAACCGCAAGGTTCCTAAAACCCAGTCCGGCCCTCCGTAGAAGGTTCCTAAAACCACCTAAATGGGCCAGCCCAATCACCAAATGCTACTGGCAAGGGCTTGATACGTCGATACGTTGGTGATATACCTGTGGTAGGATTTGTCTCAAAAAAGAAAAAACCTGTGGTACGATGGTTAGTGGTATCCTCAGCCCACTAGGATTCAAATCCTGGTGCTCGCATTTATTCTGAATTTATTTCAGTATTTTTAGCGATACGCTTTTAGTGGGAGGAGACGTTTTCATCGACTACGAGGCGCCTACGATGACTTCGTAAAATCTCAAGATGACATGCGTGTGTATATGAGCGCTTGCGTCTGTATACTGTGTTCAGAAAAAAGTTAGTGAGATTGCTCACACGCTACAGTTGGAGGCTCGGAGTGTTACAAGTTACGAATGCAATCCTCTGAAATAACTCATGTATTTTATTTCAAACATAGTACAATTGCAGATATTCATAGATACACATACACTTACCTTTATGAATGCACACACATACACTCCGTCCCTATGAGCATCTTTGAGATACCGAGCCAGTACAATATCTTGAGATTGACGAAGTCACAACAGACGTCTTGTAGTCGACGGAAACGTATCCTCTCACCAAACGAACATCACTTGAAAGTCCCAAATAAATCAGGAAAATGCGATAGTGTTAAAAAAATTGTGTACTTCACTGAGCCACTACTGACAACCCAAGTCTCCCACAAGTCCACAACATGTTTTACAATTGTGGCATAGTATGAGGTAGAGAACTGAGCTTTCGGTTGCAACAATATTGCCACTGAATTTGGATTGTCGATAGATTGGCAAAGTATGGATGGCCAAATTGTGACACGTGCCCTCTTTGCAAGAGGGTCCAAGAAAGTGGGACTCACCTCCTCTACAAGTGCCGCTACACGAGAAGGCTATGGTCTTTGGTCATTGACAAATACCACATTCTTGGCCTCGACACAAACACTTGGCCCTTGTTCGACACGGTTGAGACTTGGTGGGCAAGTACTTGCGACAGCGCCACCCCATTCAGACAAGCCAAGGCATCCCTCACCATTCTTGTCTCATGAACTATTTGAAACGAGCGAAACGCGAGAGTGTTCAAGCAGAAGAGCGCGCCACCGACTGCATTGCTTGCCTCCATCACGACTGAGGCTAGCCTCTGGATCATCGCCGGTACAAAAAAACTAGGGTCAATAATATTGCGAGAGTGATTCCCATGCCGTGTGATCGGGTTGCTTGTAACAAACTATATTCTTTCTTATTTAATGGATGAAGCAAAGTTTTTACCTCCGTTTAAAAAAATTTGTCTAATTATAGGATACCGGATATATATGTGCGCACTCTCATCTTGATTTGCCGGTGCTCTTGGGCTCGTTTTGTCTACATCAATGTAAGTTATCTAGATCACTTGGTATTTATACAACTTTGCTTGACTGCTTCGGTAAATTCCAGCATCAACACGAAGCATCCTGCACTACTGCACTAGTGCTTAATTAGTTGTTGGCACCGGTAAGTTCCAGTATATTATTATGCTAGTTTATTCTCCAATGGAACTACTGCACTTTTGAACTGATTTTTACCGCCCATTGATACCCCGCTTGACATCTTGATCAATCTGGTGCCATCCGACAGCTAACTCGAGCTAGTGAACATCATACGTACACGACTAGCTTTCTCTACACAAAGCCACAAACCAGACTGGTATATCTTGTCGAGTTTACCATCACTGATCAACCGTGCATCGATCAGAGTCCAAAGTTGTGTGAGTGTGTGACCATGACGTTGTGTGCATGATAGTTGAAGGGAGAAATTAGCCAGACTAATTCCCAAGTGGTTTGACTAATACGGCAATCCGGCCGGCTCTTTCTGCAACTCATACCATACGATCATCCGAACATCCACCAGTGGAGTATAAAATAGCATAAGATATACCGGAGCTTGTCGTGATCATGCACGCGCCACTAGCGTTGGCATGCGCGACGACGTTGATAGCTGTGGTGGAGCTAAACCTCGTGTTGTTTAACTCTTGGAGGAGTATTTTTATTATACTGTACTAAAAAGGCCAAAAAGTTTGGCGAGTAGAGCATGTGTGCCACGGTAGACACTGCCGTGATCCGTGTTAGGACACTCTATGTCAAGACTTTTCAACCGCCTAATCCTTCTTTGAAACTGCCTAATCCAATAGTATTTTTTTAAAGGGGCGCCTAATCCAAAATTTGATCATAAAGCTTTACTATTCTACTTGGTGTGATTCCACCGATTGACAATGCAAATAATTAAATTACGAAAGGTGGGGTGGAAGTGGAACAAACTACTCCCTCCGTTCTTAAATATTTGTCTTTTTTAGAGATTTCAAATGAAATATCACATATGGATGTATATAGACATAATTAGTATAGATTCACTCATTTTACTTCGTATGTAGTCACTTGTTGAAATCTCTAGAAAGACAAATACTTAGAAACGGAGGGAGTAATAAATTTGGAAAACATACCGTTTGTTTCCAAGCAACAAGATCAAAAAAATTCCGTGCAAGGTGGAGAAGTGAAGACTGAAGAATCGAATAAAGAAACAACATTGACGAATGACGACGAGCAGGCCAGATAAAGCCACGAAGTTTGGGAGATCCGCAACCATTTATATTAGTTTACGGATGGAGTATATGCATCCATTCCCAGATTCCAAAAGCCAAATTAAATAAATGCTTTTCTTTGCTTAGAGCGAAAGTTCCACATCACTGCATACAGTAGTAGTGTTGCTTAAGGCACACATGCTGCCGGCCAAATTTTTTGACCTTGTCAGGCTAGCTGGGTATGGACAGCTGTGGCGCTATTAATTCACACCTGAAGTTGAGACTAAATGGAGGTTTACAGTAGGTCCCTACAAATTGTATCATAATCTCCCCGCAAAAAATTAAAAAAATTGTATCATAATCTATCTAGTGGCAAACACAATACGAATGTTCCATACACAAATGCTAAATGACAAAATAAAATGTAACAGGGTGCAATCCGTAGATACACTTCCTCCCTCTCTCCTCCTCATTTCAAGAGCAGAATAGTGGATAAAATTGTACTCGTAATGAAAACTAACTTAGACTAGTAATATATGCATAGTCTATGTTATTATCTTCATAATGAGTAATAACATAGGATGGGGATCCCCTGACGCGGGCTATCCTACCATTGGATCACTGAACTGCGGGCCCCTCCAAGCATGGGTCCCACCTATCAGAGACAGAAACACAGGGTAAGGTAGGGATAGCTACGTCAGAGGATCCATGTCCAATAACATATGTGTGGTAATATGCAAGCGTTCATTTATTTAGATGCAGACTCATTTTGCCTCAGGCAAACTATCACAATTTTTTTGCAGGTCATCTTCAGGGCGTCCACTTGGATCCGTATGTGGTCGTTACTCAGCCATGTGGACCACAGGGAGCATATGGATTTGGATGCAACCGATGGGAGATGGTTGCACGTGATACTTACAACCGGTTTGGATGACGGTCCAATAATAGGATAGATGTTTAGTCATCTTTCCCTATTTTCGCTGGTTGTGGCAAATTTATTTTTCAGTTTCAAACTACTGTTTAAGACTTTGTTTTGGATCTGGATTTTCAATAAGATGGTTGTGTGCATCAAGAGATACAGAGGCCGGGGGTAATCCTCCTTTTCAAAAAAATGTTACGGTAACATATTATGTTATCACATGCATCACTCTCCTCATTAACTACATGCCACATAAGCAAATTTGTCTTGAGATGCGTTATGTTACTAGCTAAGTTACTCCCACTATGAATAGCCTCACATACCTTAAAAATAACATCGATGCCTAATGGCACATACAAATATAAACTCATGCACTATAGGACCTTAACTTAAGATAGATATTCAGGGGGTACTTACAATAGTCAACGATGGGTGCTATATTTTGCGCTAGAGGGTGTGACCTCATATTTTGGGGGTTAAAATTCAAATTCATGGAACAAATTAAGATATAATAACCTAGATAGATACTAGTGCACTCTAGGTCTTGCACTAAATTATTTATTTGAGGGGGTGGACAATATATATAAACAGAAAAATAATCATGTTGTAATTATACATTGCTTACATAGAATGGAAAACTGGCGATACTCTTTCTGTAGACCATGTGAGGCATCCCAGGTCACTGTGTAGTCTCATTGTGATTTTTCTTTATACCTCGATTTCCACTTAACATAGGCAAAAAACAGAAAAACAAAAAAGTGTGAACATGTACACTACAAAATTGGTAATTCAAACTCTAATCCCTACAATATGTTGAAAATATAATATATGCAACATGCTTTTAAAAATATATATAATTATATTAGAACTCATTAACAAATACAATTTTTTTAAATAGTTTTAAGATTTCCAACCTAGTGGCTTAAGTATGAAGCTGATCGACCTCGAACTTACTAAATAAATAGTAACACATGTGAGACAACATGATAATGTAAAACCTCATGGACAAAGCTCCAAAGAAAGCGGGCAGCAGTGCAGGCGAAGAAGATGTGGGTCCCAGACTCTGGGACATCACAAAGAGGGCAAAGCCCATCGCCAGCCCCATGTCGCTTGACCATCTCTGTCTCCAATGGGTGGCGATCACGGAGAAGCTGCCATACAAATTTCTTAATCTTCAATGGGAAGGACGCTTTCCACAAGGGTTTGGTCCATGCAAGTACCGGTGCGCGGTATAGAGTACGATATGTCGGCTCGGTCTTAAGACTATAAAAAGTTTCACCAAACCTGAAAAAAGGTGAGAGAAAAAGAAGCGGAATTACTTAATGGACCGCGTTTTGCTGTACAACACATGCATGATAGCTAATCCCATGGCCTACTGTTGTTTAGACTTGCCCACGGATTGTACTATGGGCATGTCGTGCAAATTCGGCTAGACAAGCATCGTCTGTGTAGCAGTGCTCAAAAAGAAGTATGAGTAGTGAAGATCCTCCCACCAGTCAAAGGCATCTTGACAGGCGTCATTCTCCATATGAACATGTAGCTCACAAGACTTGAAGATTTATGTCCGCGCTCAGGCACGAAGGCGGTGGCTGCAGTGACAATGGTGCCTCATCCCCACACTCCGACGCAGAGATGTCCACGATGACCATGGCAATGTCATGTAGAATGAGGACGACATCTCGATGCCAATGTCGACAGGTACGTTGAGGGCGTGTTTGGTTACTCGTAGAACATCCAGTCATGTTGCAGGGACTAAATTTGGCATGTTTGGTTATCTGTGTGTGCGGCTGGGCTTGCATAACACGATCCTCGAAGCAGCCTGGAGCTTGGCTCCGGAGGAACGTCTGAATTGACCATCTCTAGCGAGCCAGCCCCGAGTGAGAGTAGTGAGGGTACGCGGCTTCTGAAATGATTGAGATGGACCTAGAGGGAGTGAATAGGTACAATTACAAATTTTAATTCATAATTATCAAGTTAGGCAATGCAAAATATAACGGCTCTAGTGAGATAAGCAATACAATGTGACGTGTTCAACAAGTTATAGTGAATGCAAGTCCAAGTGGCCAAAATAAACCATATGTAGGGATCTTTTGATCTTTTGCTTCAGAACTGAACTGGAAATGTAAACTATATTTGAAATGGACATGTGGATTTGTAAATGTTATCATATTTCTGGTTTAATCATAAGATATGCGTAGGATCTTTTGAGCAATGTTCAGTTCCTGGCTTCCCTGATACTATAACATTGCGCCTTCGGCTCTCGAGCTCCTTCATCCTTGGTGCATCCGATCTTCACTATGCATTGTTGTTTTCATCAACGAAAGTGCTTGCAACAAAGCATTTCACAAGTTTGTATTTAACTGATCTCTCAAGATATACTTATCAAGATATATGTTGTCATCCTTGATCGTCAACATATGTTCTCGCAAACTTTTGAACTTCAGTGTTAAGAGCCAGATATTTTAACCGTAGAAATTGTAACTGATTTAGTTGTATTTACTTTCACATACTTAATTCTTCATGACTACATGACTCATTAGCACAGGAAATACACGCATGGCTAAAAAAACTCGACCAACCAGGACTAGTCCTTGGTGACATTTTTCCTAAAGAAAGACCAGCACCAACCGAGCATAGGCTGAGCCATGAACACAGCTCAGGGAGCTCTGTGCATTTCATAGCTAGCCAAATGGTCAACGACCAGTCCTCTGGAAATACACACATGGTTATAATTCAGAGTTCACAATTTACAAATGATTTACAGTTTAGTTCCCAAGCTAATAATAGTAACCGCAACACTTCACCACATAAGTAAAAACATCTAGGAATTTTAGATGATTGGATGAACTCTTTTTCCAAGCTGTACAGTCTAGTTCCTTCATCGCCTTTGTTCCCCTTGTATGACTGATCGTTGATAGCATTCTGGTTCACCCTTGTAATCGGAGAATTGAGATGGACCTTTGAGTTATGCACATCTTCAAGTGTTGTCTCCACTTGCCTCATTGTAGGCCTTTCTTCACCTTTTAAACTTAAGCATGCTTCTGCGAGTCTTGCAACCACCTCAGCATCTTGAGCCCCTCATTCCTCAATAATTTGTGAGTCTAGAATATCTAACAAGCGGTTGTCTCTAATAAGTGACACAAAATGTGATGCTAGGATTGTTTCGATGAATGAGAAGAAAAAACCGGTGTCACCTTTGTCAGTAGCTCTGCTAGGATGACACCAAAGCTATAGACGTCACTCTTCTCCGTGAGTCGACTAGTGTAGTAGTATTCAGGATCAAGGTAACCATAAGTTCCTTGGACAGCTGTGAGTATTCCTGTTTCATCTATTGCAATTGACCTTGAAGCTCCAAAATCAGATACTTTTGCTGTTAAAGTGTCAGTAAGTAGTACATTTGCACATTTGATATCTCTATGGTACACTGATATGGAAGCAGCAGAGTGTAGATATGCAATGGCCCTTGCAGTTTCCAGTGCAATGCTCAACCTATCTTTCCATGATAGATGGTTCTAACTTTGGCCATGGAGATAAAAGGCGAGAGTTCCATTTGATATGAACTCATAAACAAGTAGAGGAACTTCTGCCTCGAGGCAGCAGCCAAAGAGCTTCACCACATTCCTATGGTTTGTCTGGGAAAGTATGACAACCTCGTTTATGAACTGGTCGATTTCCCTTTGAACGACAATTTTAGCCTTTTTGTTGGCCACAACATGTTGGTCAGATAAGATGCCTTTATAAACCGTGCCATGGCCACCACCGCCAAGGATGCGATTATGGTCAAATTTGTTGGTTGCTTGCTCTAGCTCTTCCAAGCTGAATATTCTTGTTCTTTCAGCTATATCTTTGCTTGAAGAGATTAACTGTTGGAGGAGCAGTCCATGGTTTTTCTTGAAGAAGTTGTCTTGACTTCTTGACTCTTTGTTGTTTGAGTTTATTGGTGATTTTGGCAACACCCAGAAGTGAAAACAGTAGGCCAAAACCAGCACTAATTGCAATTACGGTGATTAAACCTGTAGAAAAATGAAAATAAGGATCGATAGTACATGATATGTCGTATGAATTTCAAATACTTAGGCTGCTATTTTCAATTGAAAGTTTGAAACTACTGGGCTATACTTTGGTTCAGTTCAGTGGTCGGATGGTTTAGTATTATGAAGCACATAACATTATGTACTTTTTTTCTCTCTTTCTGTTGTCTTCAATTTCTGAATGGTCAACCTATGATGGTTTCAGTATTAGTACATCTCATTTCAAAGCAGAAGAATGCATTACTATTGTTTCTGTAGCCCTAGTACTACACAATGGATAACTACCATAATTCTATGGTCCTTAATTATCACTAAGCAAAGCTCAATATCAAGTGAAATAGTTGTATTTGTACCTGGGAGACTGCTGCTGCTTTTCTTTGCTGAGCATCGATATGTCCCTAGCATATTGATGCATACTCCGTGCTGGCATGGATAAACATCTGGCCGCTGGCACTCATCAATATCTGAAAGGGAGAAAACAGAGTTGAAACAGAGGTGTTGTATACATCAAACAGACATAGCTCTCAAATTTACTTGATGCAAATTCATCGCTTGAATGCGAAGTATTTACAGTCTGTATTTTGCGGACCCGTCAACATGTTGTCCTCGCAAACTTCCAAACTTCTGTGCGACAAATTATATGACAGATATAAATAGTAACTGAATTCATTTTATTTACTGTAACATATTTGTCTCTACATCACCCATCAGCATTCCACGAAATAAAAAGCATAGGAAATACACATATATTTACAATCCAGAGTTCGTAAAATACATTCTGCAGTATGGCACCAGAACTATTAATAATAAATGTACAACATTTTTTCATGCAACTAAAATCATCTTGGAATTTCCGATGATTCGATGAACTCTTTTCCCAAGCTGTATAATCTAGTTCCTTCGCCACCATTGTTCCCCTTCCATGGCTGGTCTTTTAGAGCACTTTGGCCCACTCGTATTGTCTGAGAATTGTGATCAAACCTTGAGCTATGCACACCTTCAAGTATTGTCTCCACTTGCCTCATTGTAGGTCTTTCTTCCCCTTTTAAGCTTAAGCATGCTTTTGCAAGTCTTGCAACGACCTCAGCATCTTCAACTCCTCCTTCATTAACAATTTGTGTATCTAGAATGTCTGACAGGCGATTGTCGCTCATTAGTGATACAAAATGTGATGCTAGGCTTGTGCCTTCTGATGAATGAGAAGAAAAAACTGGAGTTATCCTTGTCAGTAGTTCTGCTAGGATGACACCAAAGCTGTAAACATCACTCTTCTCCGTGAGTCGGCTAGTGTAGTAGTATTCAGGATCAAGGTAACCATAGGTTCCTTGGATGGCTGTAAGTATTCCAGTCTCATCTATTGCAATCGACCTTGAAGCTCCAAAATCTGATACTTTCGCTGTTAAAGTATCAGTAAGTAGTATATTGGCGCATTTGATATCTCTATGATATACTGATATGGAAGCAGCAGAGTGCAGATATGCAATAGCCCTTGCAGTTTCCAGTGCAATCCTTAATCGATCTTTCCATGACAAATGATTATCACTTTGGCCATGGAGATGACACGAGAGAGTTCCATTCGATATGAACTCATAAACTAGTAGAGGAACTTCTGTCTCGAGGCAGCAACCAAAGAGCTTCACCACATTCCTATGGTTTGTCTGTGAAAGTATAACAACCTCATTTAGAAACTGGTCGATTTCCCTCTGCACGACAATATTGGCCTTCTTGATGGCCACGACACGTTGATCAGATAAGATGCCTTTATACACCGTGCCATGCCCACCGCCGCCAAGGATCCGATTATGGTCAAATTTGTTGGTTGCTTGCTCTAGCTCTTCTAAGCTGAAAATCTTCATCTTTTCAGCTATATCTTTGTTCGAAGAGATTAACTGTTGTAGAAGAAGTCCATGGTTTTTCTCAAAGAATTTTTGTCTTAACTTCTTGGCTCTTTGTTTCTTGAGTGTTTTTGTGACTTGGGCAACACCTAGGAGTGAAAACAATAGGCCAAAACCAGCACCAACTGCTATTATGGTAATTAGACCTGCAGAAAGCAAACCTAAGAATGATATAAACATTATATGTTGTGTTCACTTCAAGAAATCAAGCTACTGCGCAAAATCTGTTTCAGACTACTCAACTATAAAAAGTTTTCTCAGGAATATCTACACGACCACTCATATATTGAAAATACTTTATAGTTGTTCTTTTTCTTTCTTCTTGTTATGCATGTCTGAATGATCTACAACCCTACTGATGATTTGAGTTAGCATTAGAGATAACTAACTGCAAACTAAGATTAAGCAGCTAGGTCCTACCAGCAGCAGTATTCAAATAATTAAGTTTCTAGTAAAACTTATCTGTATTTTAGTTCAGGGACAAAAACTGAACTCACAATAGCAGAGCAACAAAACATGAACTTTTCTATTTGTAATTATCACCAACGAAAGCCTTGTATCAAGTGTGTGTTTTTGTACCTGGTAAAGTGATGATTCTTTTCTTTGCTGAGCATCGGTATGTCCCTGGCATATTGATGCAGGTCCCATTGCAGGGATAAACATCTGGTTGTAGGCACTCATTAATATCTGAAGGGGAAAAAACACACTGTTGGAAAGCAGGGGGTTTTATACATCGAATGCAAAAAGCTAAGACAGCACATGCATGTTCTTTCGTAATGTTATAACTACCGCAACTATGTAAGAATGCAGCAGAAAGTACTGGTAACATACCTTGGCACCCATCAGTGATGTAAGGGTTGCCCTCGTATCCTTGAGAACAGTTGCACCGTCTTTTTTCATAATCTCCAAAAACGAAATAGCTATCGCTGTTCAAGCTTAAACATCTAAATTCAGAAGAATTGGGCCCGACAGACAATGGCAACATGTCCTTGTTGCCGATCAAATCCAACCACCACTCCAACACTGCCGGTACACTCTCAACCATGGTTTTCTCATATGAATGGGTGAAGTTGACCATCATCTCATTTTCATTTCTGCTGAACCAGTCCTGATCAACAATGAACACATACACACCTGTGTATGACGAGAAGTCAGGTGTCAACGCAGCAAGTGGTGTAACTTGGATGCCATAGGATGGCAGCTCCCACACGATAGATGCGCGGCAGCGGCCAATACCCGAGCACGATGTACCAGTGAAGTTCTGGTGGTCGTCCAGGCAAGCAGCGGCACAGGTGCTGGCCTGGCTCCCGTCCTGAGTATGGAGCCCGCTCGGATGGCCGAGCTTAGCTACGATGTTGCATCCAATGGCCACAAACCAGTTCCACGCGCTTGATACCGAGAAGGGCCAGGTTACTGCAGGGCCGGACCATGAGCCGTTGAACTCAGAGAAGCTTGATCGCAAAACCTTGCTCCGGATCCGCACCGTGCCATCAGTCAAGGAGATGCCAAGCACTTCCACTCCATCACCCAAGAACAGCCTTGGTGGGTACTGCATCTCGTCACAGGTGAGACCAAAGCCCTCGTGGAAGCAGCCTTTGCTGATGCCGAAAGGGTACGGCACGGTAATGTGGCCACAGCTTTCGGGGCAGCCGGGCAAGGCTATTGGCCCTGCTGCCAGTGCCACCACCAGGAGCTGAAACACGAGTGCTCCAATGGTGCCAATCGACGCTCGACGGGAAGAAGGGATCGAAATCGTCATCTTGAGCTTACTAGTTGAAAACAGCTATTCTTGTATCTGTTCGAACTCTGAAGCTAACAACGAACATAGGTTCTTAACTACCAGCTGGCTGGTACCCCTTGTCGGTTGATTTCAAAGTCCAATGAGGCAGCTAGTCATGACCCTATTTCAAAGTCCAACGAGGCAACCGAACTGACTAAAGCATGACGGACTGGTTGATATATACTTCCAAGAAAGTTTCAATCAGGATAGGTTCTGTGCAGCGAGACGTCGGCTTGTCGACTATCGCTTGTATGCCATCTTCTCTTCCTTAATGTATAAGGCACGCAACTCTCTTGCGTGTTCTTGAAAAAAAAGGATAGGTTCTGTGTAGGTAAGTGGAAATTTCAAAGCAAAACTAGTCATGTCCCTATTTAAGACACGTGTATCTGTCAAGTTCCAATTCGCTGAGATGGTTGAACTGATTTTTTTTTCCTTTTCAGTTTTGAGATAGCTGAGCACATTTAGCACGTGGTGACTGAACTTTCTAATGTGACATTCTTGTGTTGCAAGAGAACCTGATGCTGAAATTTCTCTTTTAAGAGTTGAGACTATTTTATACGGAGTACATTACTAATCCGCATGGAGCATTTCATCGAACAGATCGCCTGCAAGCCGAAATGAACTAAGAACGGCGACCTGCTCGCCGTTGATTCCGATCCCCATGGAGCAGCAGCCACTTCGGGAAGAATTTAGAAGAGGTGGACTGACCTGCGAGTACACGACCCCTCTGCACAGCTGCGCCGCCGGCCGCCTGCCACTCTGCCAGGCGTCCGCGTGCCCGCACCCCTTCTATCTTGACGACGAGTGGGGATATCCTCGGTATTTCCTATTTGACGCATTTGGCGGAGGTTCGCAGAGGCGAGAGACGCGGAGACTCAGTGGGCCGGCGCCCATTTAGAGGTTAGCGTGGCTATTGAGAACCTTCTAGAAGGTTCCCCGAACTGGTTTTTCTTGTTCCTGTTGTTTTTCGAATCTGGTTTTTTTTGCGGGGAGTTTCGAGGCTGGTTTTCTTTCATGATTTTTCTGTTTCGGTTTTTCCTTTCTGTTTCTTGTTTTCTTGTTATTTTTTCGGTTTCTTTCTTCTTTTATTTTCCTTTTTTGAAAAATTCGCAAATTTATAAAATGTCCAGAATTCAAAATTGTTCCCCAATTTGAAAATATTTTCGGGATTTTCAAAAAAATGATCGTGTTTTCAAAAAAAATGTTCACAAATTCTAGAAAATGTTCGTGTTTTAAAATGTTCCAAAAATTTTAAAAATATTGCGTATTCAAAATGTTCCTAAAGTTAAAAAATGTCATATTTTCAAAAAAAAAGTTCAGAAATTTCATAACAAATTCACTTTTTTCAAGATAATGTTCACAATTTGGAAAATGTTCGCACTTTCAGAACAATTATTGCGCTTTCAAAACAATGTTCGGCTTTTCTGAAAAATGTTTATGCAATCAAAACAATGTTTGCTATTTTCAAAAATGTTCGCATAATTCAAAAAATGTTCAAATTGTTTTAAAAAATCCATGTTTTAAAAATTGTTCCCAAATTTTAAGAAATATTTGTGTATTCAAAAAAATTGTAAAGTTGAAAAATGTCACATTTTCAAAAGATATTCGTAAATTTCATAACAAATTCACGTTTTTCAACATAATGTTCACAATTTGGAAAATGTTAGTATTTTTGAAAAATGTTTGTGCTTTCAAAACAATGTTCGTCTTTGTGAAAAATATTCGCGCTTTCAAAATAATGTTCATCTTTTCTGAAAAATGTTCGTGCAAACAAAAAAAGTTTGCAATTTTAAAAAATGATCGCACAATACACAAAATATTCATTTTTTTCAAAAATGTTTGTGTCTTCAGAAAAACATTATGCTTTTGAAACATTTCATATATACTATTTCGAAGTTTCCGTGCTTTCAAAAACAACTCGAAATTTGAAGTGTTCGGTTTAAAAAAATGCAATGGCTACAGTACTCATACAGTGTCGTTTAGCTTGCGTACAGTATGTCCATACGAATAGCTAGTTATTAAAAAGCTGCGCTGCGTATATTCTACACAAAGTTTGTGTTGTGTATTGGTAAACGTAGAGCTCGCTTACACTGGAGGTCTCGTGTTCGATTCCGTGCAACTGCTCGCATTTTTGCTTTTGTTTTTTTCGATTCTGCGATACAATGCACTCTGGGCCCGCCTATTTCAGACCCTCTCGTGCGTTTGCTCGACATTCTGCCGCATAACGCGACACATATCAAGCGATGACCTGGGCCAGCCTGTTTTTTTTTTGCATAAATCTATTATAAGAAATTCAATACTAGAAGCAAATAAAGCACACGTTGTAAGCTTAGGCATGCAAGTTCACTAGGTAATTAGCACTCTTTATAATAACTACTAGCACTTCAAAAAAAAATTCCAGTTAACAAACCAATATCAAAGTACCATAGGCGTCTTAACTAAGTAGCTAAGAGTTCATCGGCTTGGAGATATTTGGCTGGACTTTATTTCTCAATAAGATCTAAAACAACCATCATCGGAAAGTTGTTGTTCCTGTTGTTCCTTATCGTGATGATCAACGTTGGGCCAACCGTTAGTCGTCATCTCTTTCCCTTCAGAAATTCCCGCCAGCCGATCTCATAGAATGATATGCGGCCGTCTGTGTCCGTCTTGTATCGAACGCTGGTGACAGGACCTGCTGCTCCAAGGCGTACTCCAGCCATGCCAGCACCAGGGATGTCCTCGGCAAAATCATCTTCATAGGTAATTTCTATGATCCCCATGATTAAAAGTAAAATAGAGCACACAATGTTAGACATCTTGTCATATAGTGTTCTGAACAAAAAGAAAGAAAAAAGATACAAAACATACCATGTTGTGTTTCACGATGTCTGGATGGTGGGCGACACCATCAGGACTCCACGGCCCTGGCCGCGACCTCCACCAAGTCCGCGACAAGCACGCGCACCTCAATGGACGCCCTCGGCGGCCTTTCCACTTTCTGAGTTTTTCCTCCTTTGCAGCCTTCGCTTTAACAATGTGATATTTCCACGTCGCCATGTTGATCTTCCGGGCGAGGGTGATGCTTGGATCCTCCTGCACCTACACCACCTCCAACTATGGCATGCTAATGTTCGGTTCCACGCGTCAGCAGCGAGAAGGAAGAAGAGAATGGGAGAAAAGGGCGGGAATTGGATGGAGAGTGGCGGGATGGAAGAAGAGTGTGGATTTTGTCGTGGAAACAGGGCGGGCAACTACAAAAGCGCGGACTTCGCCTTCTTTTTGGATGGGCCTTTTGGTTTCGGACGTATGCATGCGGTGAGGATCGGCGTTTGAAATGCCCTAAGAGCGTAGTGATCTAAATAATTATATATATTTTTACGGTGGGAGTAGGTTTTCTTTTTTTTTTTAGGATAACTCTCGCTGCTTTATTTATCTAATGAAAGTCTGGGATCTCCTCGGAGACCACATCTAACACAAAGTCTGGTGGCACCATAAGCCAAATTTTACAGAGTTCATCTCCTACTCCTACCTTAGCTAGTTTATGAGCAGCAGAGTTTGCCGACCGTCGTACCCACGAAACCTCCTTCTCGCTGAATCCACGCATCATCTGCTTGATCTCCTCGACACATGGACATGAGGCCGAGAGGTTCTTGTTCGGGTCTGCAAGCATGCTTGCCACCCCCATGCTGTCCGTCTCGAGGTGTAATTTCTGAACATTAATCTCACCTGCTAGTTGGACCGCCCTTTTGCACGCCATGAGCTCCGCCGTCTCGGCGTCCACGCGACCGTCAATGAAAGTGCATGCCGCCGCACGGAAGTCTCCTTGGTCACCTCTGATGATGACCCCGCCACCGCCCTTTCCTCCAAGTCTAGACACGGCTCCATCAGCATTAGCTTTTACCCAACCTGGCTCCGGGGCCGCCCATCGCTGCACCTCCCTCATACTCACCGTGGTGGTCTTCCGCTCGTGCGTGGCTGTCCACTCTGCCATGTAGGACATAGTCAATGTCGCAACCTCATGTGCTGCAACAATCCTCTTCCCGTCATTTGCCCCATTCCGTGCTAGCCACAACCCATAAGCGGCCTGTACCATAGCTTCTCGTTCCTGATCCGAGGCTTCCGCAAACCATCCTAGTAGCCAAGATGCAAGAGCACTAGAGGAGCTAACAGAACACGGTGGGATCGCCACCGCAACTCCTCTCTCCGACCGCAAAATTTCCCAGAACAGCTCAGAGTGTGGACATGCCCAGAAGCGATGATAGAGCGTTTCTTCTCGTCCACACGCTGCACAGAAAACGCCGTCCTTTATTTTCCTTCGGTATAGCTCAGCACCCACCGCTAGCCCGTTCCGCATAATTCACCACATATGAATTTTTGCCTTGTTTGGCGCATTTGTATTCCATAAGGCCATCCATCCTTGGTGATCCTTAACTGAGGACGAGGGGCCCGGCCGTCCGGTGGCCCCCTTGCTAAGCCTCATCCTCAAGTGGTAAGCGGATCTCACCGAAAATTGACCTGACTTCGTATAGTTCCAAGCTTGGTAGTCATCCGTCCCTGGTCCACCCACCTTGATTTGCTTGATATCCTCAATATCACTTTGAGTAAACATACTCTGTAGCTTCATGTTGTCCCACTGCCTACCGCATGGAGCTAGCAAATCAGCCACCCGAGTAATCCCATGCATGTACGTCTGACTCAGTGGTCTCATACTTCCTTCCCTAGGAATCCAATTCGCATGGTGGATATTAATTTTCTGTCCATCCCCTATGCGCCATATGGTTCCTTCACGCCGCAAGTCACGCCCATATAGTATGCTCCTAAATGTGTAGGAAGCCCCGGACGGACACGACGCAGACATGATGCTTGCATCTTTATAATATCTAGCTCTGAGCACCCGAGCACATAAAGAAGACGGAACCTGTAATAGCCTCCAGGCTTGTTTAGCTAGCAAGGCTTGATTAAAGGCCTCCGGATCTCTGAACCCGAGGCCCCCATCCCGCTTGGCCATACACATCTTATCCCATGCTATCCAGTGCACTTTCCTTTCACCATTCGCTGCACCCCACCAGAATTTTGAGGAGATCGAAGTCAGTTTTCGGCACATCTTCTTTGTGAGTTGAAAACAGCTCATGGTGTAAGTTGGAGTGGCCTCAAGCACAGATTTTACAGGCACCTCTCTCGCCGCCTTTGACAAACCCTGTCCTTTCCATCCTGAGACCTTGCCCTTTGATGATTCGATAAGATGCTTGAAAGTCCCGTCCTTAGAGCACCCCACCACTGTTGGGAGCCCTAGGTATGTAACACCCTCGATGCGACTATAGCTCCCACGTGTCGAGGCACGACTTAGATACATAATCGCATTGAAGGCATATGTCGCAAGTTAGGCAATCTTCACAACATCCCATGTAATATGATAATAAAAGGGGAGATAACATAGTTGGCTTACACTCGCCACATCAATCAAGTACATTAATAACATTACATCATCCAAACACTCATGGCCTGACTACGCGCCAAATTAAAAGAGAACCCAACATGCGACACGGTCCCAATCACCCCCAACTGAGCACCACTACTGATCATCGGGAAAGGAAACATAGTAACGTTGAGAGTCTTCGTCGAACTCCCACTTGAGCTCGTACGCGTCTGCTGGAGCGGAATCATCGGGCCCTGCATCTGGTGTAATAGTAATCTGTGAGCCACAGAGACTCAGCAATCTCGCACCCTCACGATCAAGACTATTTAAGCTTATAGGAATGGCAAGGTAAAATATGAGTGGAGCTGCAGCAAGCGACTAGCAAATATGGTGGCTAACTTATTCGCAAAAGAGAGCGAGAAGAGGAGGCAAAGCGCGAGCGAGAAACTAGAGAGCAACCTGCGCAAACATTACTCCAACACCGTGTCCACTTCTCAGACTCCGCCAAGAAGAGGCCATCACGGTAACACACTCAGTTGATTCATTTTAATTAATTAGGGTTCAAGTTATCTACAACCGGACATTAACAAATTCCCATCTGCCCATAACCGCGGGCACGGCTTTCGAAAGTTCAAATCCCTGCAGGGGAGTCCCAACTTAGCCCATGACAAGCTCTCATGGTCAACGAAGGGATAGACCTCCTCCCAAGACGTTTCGATCAGACTCGGTATCTTGGTAATTCAAGACACTTCGACAGGTTAAACAAATCCCGATAGGAGCTGCACATATCTCTTTCTCAGGGCACACTCAGATGAGCCAGACGTCGGGTAGGCCAGCCCAGAGTTGCCCCTGGTAGCCCCGAACATCGCTCGGTGGGACCAACACTCAGAGGAGCACTGGCCCGGGGGAGGGGGGTTAAAATAAGATGACCCTTGAGTCTGCAGAACCCAAGGGAAAGAAAAGGCTAGGTGGCGAATGGTAAGACAAATGTTGGGCATTGCTGGAAAAGCTTTAATCAAGGTGAACTATCAAGGGGTTCCCATTATAACCCAACCGTGTAAGGAACGCAAAATCCGGGAACATAACACCGATATGACGGAAACTAGGGCGGCAAGAGTGAAACAAAACACTAGGCGAGAGGTCGAGCCTTCCACCCTTTACCAAGTATATAGATGCATTAAGATAACATAGCAATATAATGATATCCCAACAAGTAAATAAATGTTCCAACAAGGAACGGCCTCCAATCTTCACCTGCAACTAGCAACGCTATAAGAGGGGCTGAGCAAAGCGGTAACATAGCCAATCAACGGTTTGTTAGGACAATGGTGGGTTAGAGGTTTGATATGACAATTTGGGAGGCTTGCAAGCAAGTGGTAGGCATCATAGCAATGGCATAGCAAAAGAGCGAGCAGACTAGCATAGCAAAGATAGTAGTGATTTCGAGGGTATGATCATCTTGCCTGCACAGTTGTCAGAGTTAACTGGATCCTCGAAAGCAAACTCAACGGGCTCCTCGTTAGCGAACTCGTCTCCCGGCTCTACCCAAACAAGACAAACAAGCAATAAGGATAAAATCAACCACGTGCAAACTCAAACAACACAATGCAAAGATGATATGCTATGCGGGATGCGATGCGGGATGCAAAATGCAAGATATGACAGGAAATGCAAGAACCTGGCGTCAACTTGGAATTCCAAGTGTGCCACTGGAAAGATGAGATGAAATCGCTTGAAAACGATATAAAGAACGCCGGAATCGGAGTTACGGTTTGAAAATGGCAAGCGATTCAAATATGACACCGGTCTGCGATTTACAGCAAGTAGGCATCTAAATGCAATGAGATGAACATGCTACAGCACCCAAACATGACAACAAAATACATGGCAGGGATGCACACAAGATGCTTAACAAAAGTCTAGCACTGAGCTACGGCCAAATCATCCATTAACAGGTTCAAACAAACATGGCAAAAATGCAAATGGCAAACAGATCTCAGACTTAGTGAAATTAACACTTGTCTGGAATTTCAGATCAGGTAGCCCTCTTCGGAGCAACAAAACTACCTGCTACAGGACCTGAACATGGCAAAGTAAAGCATGGCATGGAGCTACTCAAAGAGTTTAACAAAAGTCCCTTAGTGACCTTGAGCCAAAAAGGATCATAAAATACAATTGCAAGCATGTGAACATAGCAAAAACATAATCAGTTTTCAGACTTAGTGAAAACTGACACATGCTGAAATATAACTCAAGTAGGCATGTTTACGAGCTCGATGCACTCACTACGGTGCAAGTCATGGCAAGACAAGCATACATCCATCAAGAAGGCACAAAATGCAATCTAGAAATGGCAAGAACAATAGCATAGCATGCACGGATCAACTACAACATCACCGGCAAAATTGCAAACAAGTTGACAATCTGCCCAGATTCACAAAGTAGCAAAAGTAGAGCTCGATTAACTCAAGATAGGGTGCTCCATAATTGCAAACAAAGACATGCATGGATAGAGCTCTACAATATTAACAAAACTCCCTTACTGATCATCATCAAAAGAGGTACGGATCACTAGGAAACAACATGAACATATGGCAACATGAGATAAACAATCCCAGGACTTAGTGAAAAACTAAGTCCCTGAAAACAGATTTACCGAGTGCCTCACTTTGCAAGCTTGCACTAGTCACCTCACACATCACAAAAATACATGGGTTGCACCTCTGGAAAGATGACAAAACCCTTAACAAAACACATGTAGAACTCACGGGCATATCATGCACACAATAATCATGGCAAAAATGATAAAAGTGCTAAATGGAGTAACAGATCTGACAATTAACTCAAATAGCCCTCTTCTAACAGCATTTCGGGCATCAAGATGAGCTCCAATGAAAATGATGCAATGGAATGAAATGATGTGCTCTCTGAGATGAACATTTTGATATGCTATATGCATGAATCGGAGCTACGGATGCAAAGTTACGGAGCTACGAACATGTGCATATTGATCGGAATCTCTGGGACTTAGAGAAAATTCAACCTCCGGATTAGGGTTTACTGTTCATCCCGATCTAGATCTCGCGCACGCATTGTTCACGGCAGCGGACCCGAGGTCGGCAAGGACGGAGGAGGCGGCGGCCGGCGGCGGCGAGGCGGGAGGAGGCGATGGCCGGGGCGGCTCGCGGCGGGCGGAGGAGGGCTCGCCGGGCGGCGGCGGTCGCCGGGCGACGGGGCGGCGCGCACCGGACGGCGGGGCGGCGCCGGGCGGAGGCGGCGGCGTGCTCCGGGCGGGCGGCGTCGGGCGGCGGAGCGGCGGGCTTCGGCGCCGGCGTCGGGAGCGAGGAGGCGCGGGGCTTCGGGCGGCGGCGCGCGGTGGCTTCGGGCCTCGGGGGCCGGCTGCGGGCCTCCCGGGCCGGCGCGGTGGGCGGCGGCGCAGGGCCACGTGGCGGCGCGCGATAGGGCGCGGGCGGCGGCAGCGGTTTTGTCCGGCCCAGACGGACAATGTCCGGTGCGACGCGGTGGATTTCTAGGGTTTCGGGGGAGAAGAAGACCCGGATCTCGGGGGGTGTTTAAATAGGCGTAGAGGGAGCTAGGAGAGTCCAAATGAGGTGCGATTTTCGGCCACGCGATCGTGATCGAACGCTCTGGATGATGGAGCAGAGTTTGGTGGGTTTTGGGCTAAATTGGAGGGGTGTTGGGCTGCAACACACACGAGGTCTTTTCGGTCCCTCGGTTAACCGTTGGAGCATCAAACAAAGTCCAAATGATACGAAACTTGACAGGCGGTCTACCGGTAGTAAACCGAGGCCGCTTGGCAAGTCCTGGTCCAATCCGGAAATGTTTAATCCCCACACACGAAAGAAAGGTAGAAATGACCACCGGAGGAGAACGAAGCGCCGGAATGCAAAACGGACAACGGGAAAAATGCTCGAATGCCTGAGACGAGCACGTATGCAATGGAATGCACATGATGACATGATATGAGATGCATGACAACGATAACAACACACGGAGACAAAACCCGAACCCGAGGAAATAAATATAACTTAACGCCGGAAACGGTAAGAGTTGGAGTACAAATAGGGAAAGTTATATCCGGGGTGTTACAACACTCCACCACTACAAAAAGATCTCGTCCCGAGATCTAGGTCTGAAAGAACGCCGGGTACTCAGAACGGAGGTGATCCTCGCGTTCCCAGGTAGCTTCACGGTTGGAATGGTGTGACCACTTGACTTTGAGAAATTTGATTGACTTGTTGCGAGTCTTGCGTTCAGTCTCTTCAAGAATAGCAACTGGGTGCTCACGATAAGAGAGATCTTCTTGGAGCTCAATGTCCTCGAAGTTGACGGTGCGGTCAGGAGTCTTGAAGCACTTTCAAAGCTGAGAGACATGGAACACGTCATGAACATTTGCAAAGTTTGAAGGAAGCTCGAGTTGATAGGCGAGGTCGCCTCTCTTGCTGACAATCTTGAAAGGTCCCACGTATCTAGGGGCAAGCTTCTCTTTGATACCGAAGCGACGAGTACCTTTCATAGGAGAGACGCGGAGGTAAACATGATCTCCGATCTCAAAAGCCAAATCACGGTGCTTACTATCATAGTATATCTTCTGGCGGGATTGGGCTGCTTTGAGGTTATCACGAATGACTTTGCACATTTCTTCTGCCTCTGTGATTAAGTCATTACCCAAAAGCTGACGTTCACTGGTTTCAGACCAGTTGAGAGGGGTACGGCACTTCCTGCCATACAGAATTTCAAAAGGGGCCTTGCCCGAACTTGCTTGAAAACTGTTGTTGTAGGAGAATTCAGCATAAGGAAGACAATCCTCCCACTTCATGCCGAAGGAGATCACACACGCCCTGAGCATATCTTCAAGAATCTGGTTGACACGCTCGACTTGACCGCTAGTTTGAGGATGGAAAGCTGTGCTGAAGCGGATGTTCGTGCCCATGGCCTTCTGAAAAGAATCCCAAAACTTCGAGGTAAAGATGCTGCCACGGTCTGAAGAGATCACTTAAGGAATACCGTGCAGAGAGACAATTCGAGAGGTATAGAGTTCCGCCAATTGAGCTGCAGTGATCGACTCTTTGATAGGCAGAAAATGAGCCACTTTGGTGAGTTTGTCGATGACAACGAATATAGCATCATTGCCACGCTTGGACTTTGGAAACCCAGTCACGAAGTCCATTTCAATGTGGTCAAACTTCCATTCTGGAATGGCAAGATGTTGGAGGAGACCAACTAGCCTTTGGTGTTCTGCCTTCACTCTTCTGCAGACATCACATTCATTCACGAATTGAGCGATCTCACGCTTCATTCGAGTCCACCAATAAGCTTGCTTGAGGTCCTGATACATCTTCGTGCTCCCAGGGTGGATGGAGAGGAGAGAATTGTGAGCCTCGTTCATGATCACTTTACGGATGTCACCTTTGGGCACAACAATACGATCCTCGAAGAAGAGAGTGTCCTTGTCATCAAGGCGGTAGCACTTGTACTTGGACTGGCTCTTGGCAATCCCAATCTTCACCTTTTTCACCATAGCATCAAGAAGCTGGGCTTGGCGAATCTGGTCTTCCAAGGTAGGAGAGACTTGAAGGTTGGCGAGGAAACCTTGAGGAACAACTTGCAGATTAAGTTTACGGAAAGCTTCACAAAGCTCGGGTTGATAAGGCTTGAGAATCAGACTGTTGCAGTAAGCCTTCCTGCTCAAAGCGTCAGCAATCACATTGGCCTTGCCTGGAGTATACTCAATACTCGGATTATACTCTTGAATCATTTCGACCCATCGAGTTTGCCTGAGGTTGAGATTAGGCTGAGTGAAGATGTACTTGAGACTCTTGTGATCAGTGAAAATGTCCACTTTTCTTCCCAATAGAAGATGTCTCCAAGTCAAAAGAGCATGCACAACTGCCGCCAACTCGAGATCATGAGTGGGGTAGTTCTTCTCATTAGGCTTCAACTAGCGAGATGTATAAGCAACAACTTTCTTCTCTTGCATCAATACTGCGCCAAGACCTTGGAGAGAGGCATCACAAAAGACCTCGTACGGCTTGGATTCATCAGGCAGAGTGAGAACTGGAGCAGTGATCAACTTCTCTTTCAAAGTGTTGAAAGCAATGTCACACTCCGGAGACCAAACGTACTTGACGTGCTTCTGAAGAAGATTTGAGAGAGGCTTCGCGATCTTAGAAAAGTTTTCAACGAATCTTTGGCAATAGCTTGCAAGACCGAGGAAGCTACGGAGTTGCTTCACGTTCTGAGGAGGTTCCCAATTCACAATTGCAGACACCTTCTCAGGATTCACGGCAATCCCCTTGGCACAGATGATATGACCAAGATAAAGAACCTCATCGAGCCAGAATTCACACTTGGAGAACTTGGCGTAGAACTGATGTTCCCTGAGCTTATCAAGAACCAAACGCAAGTGCTTGGCATGATCTTCCTTGTTCTTCGAGAAAACCAGAATGTCGTCGAGATAGACCAAAACGAAGTCATTGGTGTAGGCGTTGAAGATGAAATTCATCATGCATGAGAATGTCGGAGGAGCATTGGCAAGGCCAAAAGACATGACAGTGTATTCATATGAACCAAAGCTTGTTCTGAATGCTGTCTTGGGAATATCTTGCTCACGAACGCGAATCTGGTGATAACCCATGCGGAGATCAAGCTTGGAGAATACTTGGGCACCTTTGAGTTGTTCGAACAGCTCATTGATGTTGGGAAGTGGGTATTTGTTCTTGATGGTCTTCTTGTTCACTGGACGGTAATCAACACAAAGTCGGTCCGTTCCATCCTTCTTCTTCACAAAAAGAACACCACAACCCCACGGAGAAGAACTAGGCCGAATGAGACCCATTTTCTCTTGAATATCGAGTTGCTTCTTCAGCTCCTTCAACTCTTCAGGTCCGAGCTTGTAAGGACGTTTGCACACAGGTTCTGTGCCAGGCTCAAGATCAATAACGAATTCAACTGGCCGGTGCGGAGGCATTCCTGGAAGCTCTTCTGGAAAGACGTCTTGAT